>NW_006800071.1:1174492-1212769 GCF_000485575.1 Poecilia formosa
ATCTATCTATCTATCTATCTATCTATCTATCTATCTATCTATCTATCTATCTATCTATCTATCTATAAGGTAAGTCAGGGAGTCGTAATAGCGAGGCAGCACTTGTTAGAGGGTAATATCAGGGTATAAATAAATCCTCTGGATCACAGATGGGGAAAAGAAAGAGAGTGAGCATAAAGAGAGTCATCCATCAGTCTCCCAGGGGAGCGGGACAAATTAAAGCCCATAAAAGGGCCTCATTACTAGGGGCAGCTCTCTTGTCTCACCCTCCCTCATCCTTCCACATCACCTCTCTCATTCTCTCTCTCTTTCTCCCTCTCACACATACCAAACATCATAACTACCACTATCAAGGGGAAATTATACACATAAAACACTAAGGAATCCAGTTCTGCTGCTAATACGTCTGTATGACAATGTCCACAGGCATTAGCTGATTCATACCACATTGTGTTCAGCACACGCACTCACATATTCTTTGCATACTGTATTTTAATTGATTGTTGTAACTTTATGGATGTTTTGAGCTTGGTTGGGAAACCCTCAGATCATTACAACTTCTGGCGACTTGTATATTTGCATTTTAATTCATTTTACTTGTGAAAGGTGCAAAACACAGTGGCTGGGCCTTAATGCCCAGAGGAAAACTCAATGATAGGGTCATTTTCTGATATTATGATCTGGCATAACATCTCAGTCTGAAGCCTGGCTGAGGAGATAATGTTACCATATTAAATGTTGCCCCATTCTCCTTTAATTCAAGAAAACCTCATTGAAAAGCCATAAAAAATCATAATTTTTCAACCAAATTTCAGATTTTGGGGACAGAAAGTGTCACATGGAGTGTTGGGTTCTTCACCAAAAATATGGCTAAAGGAAACATAATTTATTAGGATTGCTTAAGCAAAGCAGATTCTGTCTTTTGTTGTTAGAACTTCTTAAAGCTGCAGCGTGTAATTTGTGCTATGTACAAAAACCTCATATTTTTGGAACATTTAAAGTCATTTTGATGTATCGCATGAAAACAAAATGAAAAGTAGCACCTGCTCCGGGATCTATTAGACCAGATAACTATCCTGTATATGCAATAAAAATTACAGCATTTTTTTCCAACCACACACCGTTACCACAATTAAAATTAAACATTGCCTGTATTTATCTTGATTTGTACAGTAAATCCACTGAAACTATGCTTTCTGTCTCAACCCCTAATTTATGCTTCCTGTACAAAAGTTGATGTTATTTGTTTCCAAGCTCACTTAATGATTTGTTTCTGTCTTTTAAAACATGCTATCAAATCCAAATTCCCTGCACATGTAATTCATATAAAATATAGGACGCTGGTGATGCTTTTCAGCATAAAACACAGTGAACAACAAGGGTTGCAGGAGTTTTTTTGTTGTGTTTTTTTTTGTTTTGTTTTGTTTTAATGTTTTTTTTGCAGATAAACTTTTCAGGATGCCATAACAAGGGCTGTGCAAAAATGCACACACTGATTAAAATCTAACAAACTGATTAGATATCTGAAATATCTTCTGCAGTTTATTCTGTGGAATATGTTTCAAGCAAATGCAAGCTCATGCAAAGCGAAACATTCTAGAAATATGAAAAATTAAAGATATAGGGCAAATTTTTTTAAGTGGAAATCTATGGAAAGTTTGTAAGTAGTCAGGATGTTACCTGCTGTAGGGTACAGTCAGAAGAAGAAAAATGCTCTTTGGCTTTGAAGCACCATTCACATGAAGCCTGTTTTCAAGTAAAATGTGATATGTTTTTATTTTTTTGATGAACAAAATCCTAATTTGAAAACTGCCTGTGTATATACTTTAGATATATTTGTCTGACATGGATGTTTTGAGTGATCTGAAAAAATAAATGTAATAAAAATAAATAAATAAAAATAAATAATAATATTGATCATGTTATTTAAACAATTAGGGCAAACAAATCTTTTTTCTTCAGACTGTTTTTGCCACACAAAAAAAAAAGAACAAAAAATACCTTTTTTGCTGACAGCTGACGTAAACTGCTTAGGGATAAAAATCCATTTCATATCAGTTTGAAATAAATAGATTCATAAACACAAAAATAAAGGATATGGATTAGTTTTATATTGTTCCAGTAAGTTACTTTTTTTGTGTCAGTTAATGAAATTCTTTTCTCAATTTCAGTTTCCGTTATTCTGTTATTGTTTCATTTAACTATAATAATGTTGATGAGTTCTGGATGTAAAGTCTAGTTGGTCACCAGCATTAAATTTGTAACTGACCAACCTGCTGCTTCTGACAAGTATCACAGATTTTTATGAAAAAAGAGTGGTTTTCTTTTAAAAAGTCTCACAATTATTCAGAAAGATCCCAAACCTTAAGTATTTGTCACAGACATCAAGGAGGAGGAGGAGAGGGGCCGAAGAAGAAAAGCACAACATGTGATGAGAGTGAAAAGCCAGGGGGTTCAGGACATCAGCTCAGGGACCCTTTGTCAAACTAAAGCCCCAGCAGCTTCACAATACCACCAGCGATCCTCCTGCTTTCTTTCCCCCAAATTAGCCCACAGAGCAAGTGCAGAGTTATGTGAGGCTTCTTATTTCATCAAAGACCCCGCGTAAATAAAATAAATTTGCCATCAGTACGGGAGAATGTATCTGCTCAATCCCATGAAATCCCTGATATGAATTATTGACAGTCTGATGGGACTGAGAGAATGGTGCTGGAGTTAAAACCTGAGAGCAACCCTGGTGAGAAGAAGCCTTAATATCATATCAGCCTCTCCTGTGTGGCAGAAAGCCCAACCTCCAGACAACCTCAGCAAACCCTTTAACTAAGCCAGAATCACAATAGGTAGCAGGTTGTCTGCAAAACAGAAAAAAAAAAAAAAAAACTAACCTAAAAAGCATCCAAGCTGTGAATGTAGATATAAATTAGACCACGAAAAAGTGAACCGTAGGCCAGGGGATTATGAGGGCACGACTACCAGGCTGAGATAAACTCCGTGCTTGTTTACGCTGAGAAACCTTATCAATTTACACTTTGACATCTCGTTTTACGGCGGCGTGAAATGAGAGCGGCTGATAGGATCTAAATCAGAGAAAGCTAGATGAGATGGTACAGCTCCTGAGGGGATTCATTCCAGCATTCGCCCTGCGGAGACGCTGGAAAGAGGCCTGTGTAACATCTCACTTTATTTTCCTCAACGCAATGTGAGGCCCCACTTTTTACTTTTGTCTTTCAGCTCAAATTCCTGCACAAACTGCATACTCAATGATTATTTGCATTAAATTATTAATATGCCAATGGTAACTGTGCTGGGGCTTTGGAGTCGGTGCAACCAGCGAATATTCTTTCAAGATGAACATGGCAAGAAGGAACTTCAGAGCTGGTAGCCCTCATTTAAATCAAGTAAGAAAAGAAGAGTATTGATTCCATGCTCTCCTTCACACATTGGTTTGGCTTGCCTTCCAAAACATTATTTTCTTGCAAGGAGGGTCCCTGTAGAGCTTAAAACAAAGAGGACAGACTTGTTTGAGGGTAATACTCTTGTGCACAGTGTGAAGCATGCACTAACAAGAAGGAGCAGAATGAAAAAGAAAAAAAAAAATGCTTCCAACTTTTTGCACAGTAGTGAAGCTTCTACCTATGTGGCCACACAGAATGGGACAAACAAAAAAAATATGAACAATTCAAACAATAACAGGGCAGCTGCATCTCACAACATGTCAGAAAGAGGAAGAAAATAAAAAAAAGTACAAATAAGAAAACCCCAAAATAAGGCATGATTTCCACCCATCAGCATGATGGCATATGTAATTTAAAGCTTTCAAGATTCAACTCTTCTCAAAAACAAGCCTGCATTCATTTCTCCGTCATCTTCAGGGTAATGTAAACAGCAGAGTTTCAAGGTATGGAGCGAGACAAAGCTGAGGCTCGGTCGAACAGAAAAAAAAAAAAAAAACATACAACAAAAACTCTGGAGTCTAATTGATGGTGCTGCAGTGACTGCTGCCCTTCAGAGAACAAGAGCTTATTATTTGCACGTTGATGATTTGACACAGTTTGATCCGCGCACACCCAACCGTAGGGCTTCTGCTGCAGGGTTTGTTTACGGATTGATTGATCAAAGGGCTCCTGTGAGTCTCTGTTTGTTTTATGTGCGCATACTGAGGGACACTTTGGTTTTTATTGCTGTGAAAACTGTAATTTTGGAGACCATCTAATAAACGCTGAATATAAATGTATAAAAAAGTTCATCTTGTGAGGTATTCAACCTTGACTCATCGCACTGAATGGTGTCTTTTTTTGGTGGGGAGCCAGAATACATGTAAACAAGGACATGAAAATCACTTGAGCCCATGTCTTTTTGAGTTTTTGTCTCCAAGGTGGGAGACATTTTATTTATTTATTCAATCTATTTGGCTATGATTGCTTTCTTTGCTCGTTTCTTTGCTGATGAAAAGAGCATGAAGTTCAGTGATGATGAAAGAAACAACATAAAGACAAACAACTAAAACAACAAAACAAACTCGAGACTTGAGTTCAGCTCTTCTGGTAGTGGGAATCACAAGCTACTTTGTGTTAGATAAGTGTAAAAAACTGAAATTGTTCAAATGACCACTTAAATTAACGAACAATAGTTAATCATTAATTTGATTAATATCTTGAATGAAGACTTAGGGACAGGAACAAATAAACCTTTGCTTCTTCTTGCTCCCTTTTTGTTCCCTCGTGTTTTATTTTACAGAAAATTTTTCTTGAAATTTCATGTTCTCATTAATGTTTCTTCTCCCCCTGCATTTGTTTTGTATACTTTTTAAAAAAAATCCTCAAATAAAAGAAGGATATGTGAAAATGCCTTAATTTGCAAATCATAAAATAATTTTGCCCCTATAGATATAATCCTTATTCTAGTTTTCAATCTGGAGCCAGTCCTTTGCCTAGTTTTAGTGTATGCTGAAGTCCTGTGGGACAATATGAGGCTCCACAGAGACCTGAACACAGTGCTGCATGCTGCTGGAACATAAGTCATTAATATTTGAGCATCCAAAATAAAGCGCTTAGTTTACGTAGAGTGAGACAAAATCTTTCTGTAAAGTTTGTTCACAAACGATTAATAGGAGGCAAGTGCATCCACACGTCAAATAAACACAGAGAAGAAATAGCTCAAACTGTTTTGGAACAGAGAATCTCAATAACCTTCAGATTATTGAGAAGAATAAGAAAGATTTCTGCTTTCTTTTCTCAAATAACACCATAAAAATTTGCTAGATATTTCTCAAGATGTTTATTTGACAAGGAGACGCTTTGTGGCCTGTAAACGGATTAAATATAGCAGCTTGGTGGCTAAGTTGCCAACACTGGCTACCTAGCGCTAAAAGTTTTTCTGTAGTGGTAAGTTGTTTCTCCACCATTAGCGCAGTTAGTAGTGGGTACATTGAGTTGATTGACAGCAAAGAGACCCTCCTCCTGGCTCTGATTGGTTGTTTTTCGTCGGGAGCTGCATTTGTTTATAAGACAATAGTAGCTCAGGGAGAAGGTGGAGGAGATTATACCAGATTATCTGTCTCATAACGTGGTCATGACATGGTGACAACTTTAACACATATGGGAAAAGGAAATTTATGGACGTTACATCCTGCAGCTTTCAATAAAAATCTGATTTGGGCATTTGACCACTTGAAGTTTTGAAGAAAATTTTGAAAATGTAAATGACATGTAAATAAAACATATGGAGCATTTTATAATTTTTAAGATTTGCATTTAGACTTTGTGTTTAATAATACCCATACTGCACATTTAAATTAATCATCTTTTTTTTTTTTTTTTCTTTTTAATTCAAATGTTTTTGTTTTTGACTTACATACATAGATGGTGTGGGTCCGGGAATCTTTGCAGCTGTGTTTAGATAGAAATAAAGGACACAAGCCAAAAACACATGCATATAGATGAAGAGACAAACTAAAATAAAGCAGCAGGTGAAGTGTAAGGTACTACTATCACATTCTGCGCTGAAACAAACCAGCGTTCTTTCTCAAAGAAGCACCAAACTCTGCCATTCTCTGTGTGAGCCTTCCAGACTCGTTCAGCAGACAGTTGCTCGGGTACACTATGAATACTGCATGCACTGTATGTTTAAAACACATACAGTTTACTGAGGATCACAACGTACAGATGCTTCCTGCTGGCAGGGCTTTGGGAAACGGCTGTGCCATGATTTACACAACTGACACTTCATGAAGCATTTACCAGTCTGCATTTGAGTGAGCTGTATATTAACACATAGAGTGCATGACACAGACAGGCAGAAGGGTTAGAGGATGATGAGAAGTAGAGGGCAAATTATGCTGGAGGTCTGTGTGCAGGTACTTTAGTGTGGGCATTTTTCCGTATGTACTGAATGTATTTTGAGGGTTGTAGCTGTCTGTGTGTGTGTGTTGTTGCCCAGGTCATTAGAGGGAGCTTGCTGTGCCCTGATTTGTGCATTCACAGTATGTGAACTCAGCAAGACATTGATTAATACCTTGTGTGGCATTTCAGACAGGTCTCATCTCTGTACGTTCATTTCCTTCTGCCTCTGAATCAAGTCTTCAATATATACATTTCTGTGTGCTTATGTGTGTTGGGCTGAAAGACAAAGGCTAAAACAGTGACCTTTGCTGGATTATAGGAGCGTTGGGGGCAAGGTGAGTGAAAATACCGACAGCTTTGTTTTATCTGCATCCAGATATGAGAAAAATATTCCGAAGTGACCCCACTAGGCCTGCAGTTGGTGCCAATTACAAAACACTCTGCACATGACTTGATATTTTTCTATTACTATGATACTTATAATTTCTCTCATCTTTTTAAACATCTTGACTTAATTTTTTTTTTTTTTTAAGTTTTGCATAATATCTTTGTTAGTTTAAACAGGACCATAAACCAATTAGCCTAACAGTCACATTTTTGGATTGAGGGAGGAAGCTGGAGTACCCAGAGAAAATCCATGCATGCAAACAGGGAAACTCAAAGCAAAAAGAGTCCAGGCGACAATTTGTACCCAGGATCTTACAAGCAACATTCTACCAAATAGTGACAAATAGTGCTCAGAAAATCCATTTTGTATGTAGAGTGCAAGCCAATTGTCTCCTGGAGACGTCTCAAGAGCAAATGGGACAAAGATGGAGCCTTTTGGTCGCAATGACAAGAAGTATGTTTGAAGGAATCAAGGTGAATCAGATTTAAGAGCGCTGTATCAACTAAGATGGCGGTTGCCTTATGCTGCGGCTCTGTTTTGCATTTCTGGTGCACTGCAGAAAGTCCATGAGATATTAAAAATGAAGAATGTCTCCCAGTTCTTTCCACCTTCCCTCAACTCAACATATACATGTTTAAAACAGATGTTTTTCGACAGGACAATAATCCCAAACACATGAAATAGCTTCTGGACAGGTCCTCATCTTAACCCTTATAGAAATGAATTACAAGCCAAGGTCAGCACCAGGAAACCAGCTAAGTTAAACAAATGCTAGCATTTCTGCCAAGAAGAGATATGCCAGCAGCTTGTTGGTGGCTACAAGCTGTGTGTGTGGTTTGCCAAGGGACATTTTAACAAATATTAATGGGAATTAATATTTGATTCAGTGTTTACTATTTTGTCCTTGCACTGCAAAAACACAAAACCTTATAGAGTATTTTTAGTCTCGTTTCTAGTGCAAATATCTTAGTACACTTGAAATAAAACAAAACTAAGTTACAAGTAATTTTTCAGCAATGTATAGGTGCTTATTTCAAGTTAATAATTCCTTAATATAGATTTTTTAAAAGTGTTAGTTCCACTGGTAAATTTTTCACTTAGAAAAATAAAATGTTCCCATATTATAAGTAAAAAAAAGCCAGAGGATCTAGTTCCTTTTACTCATCTGGAGGATGGATATAAACTTTTCACTCTCATATGTTAAAATAGGCTCAACAAAGTGGTTTCTATTTATTTCCACTTTTAACTATCTAAATAAAATAAATTGATTAATTTAAAGAAAACCTAGCAAGGTGCATATAAAAGTGGACTGTGGTCTTAATATTAATTGAATCAACACTAATATTAATCTTGCACTTGACTGTGTCCTCATTTCAAACAGCTATCAACATTTTTCTTTAGTCTTTATGTAGATTAGACAGAGTGACGATGACTCTGACGATGGAGTTGGGCCCTGCAGAGGGGAGCACAAATCAAATGAGTCTGTGTAATTAGCATTCGACGAACTATTTGCTTACACACATGCAAAGTGAGTGGCCCTGGACACAGTAGGTGCTCAGGAGGCTACAGAAAGACACAGGGTGGAAAATTGAAATCAGCAGTGCATGCACAAAAAGAGAAATCTGGCTGAAACTACACAAGAAACAGAACATGTCTTTTAATGAAGCAACCGTGGTCCTCGGTCATAATTTTCAAAGAAACAGCCAAGATTAAAGTCAAAGGAGTCTCCCAATGGCTTCAAGTCTGCACTGCTTTGAAAAATACCCCCAGTGTACAAAGCACCCCACCTCCCCTTCTTCCCACTATCTCCTTCCACCCACCCCACTTTTTAACACTCCTCTTACTCTGTTTCTCTTTCTTTTCTGCTTTTTTTTTTTTTTTTCAAATAACCAGAGCTGCACTTTAGCCACCAATTCTCGCCCCTGATCCCATCATTAAAAAGGCTCAGGCAGAACAAGGGCTTTTTACGTTGTGTGTGCATGTGGGTGCATGTGTGTGTGTGTGTGTGTGTGTGTGTGTGAGGGAGACAGAGACAGGCTGACAGACCTAGGCCTGCCAAGTGATGTGGCGCTCACTCTGTAAGTGCAACAGACACCTCCTCACCGACTACAGAACTAACACTATGGCACGCGCGCACACAATAAGATGAATAATTGATCGGCCTGGGGCTTCACGTGTTAAGAACAGAGGAGGCGTGCCAGTAGCGTTTTCACTTCAAATTTGTATTGTCTTTAGTCTCCACGAGCCATCTACATTTCTAACACCTGCCTCAGTCAGATGTGCTCTGGTGCACTAGCCCCGGAACTATCTTTCATCTTGCACACACTGTTACTGGAAGAATAGCAGGAAGAAAAAAAACACACACTTTTCAAGAGATCATTATCTAGTAGGGAAACCAGGACACAAGTTCGATAGCTTCCCTCTTTCCTCCCGCCTACACCAGCAGTAATCTTCGTTAGATCCTTTCAACACCTGAAACATGAGAAAAGGTGCTGCACCTGCAAATAGTTTGTATCTTAGGTGTAAATATATGCAAAGCCTATTTCAAACCTGCTCATAAGGTCTTATATGTGCTATTACAAGCAAAAGTAGCTCTTTACACAAAATAAAACATATCAAAAAGACACAAATTACCTGCAATGTTCACCAAAATAATGCACTTGTATTTTTCAAGGAGCTGGGAGTTAAAGAACAGAAATGACACATATTATTTAAACACAGACCTAAATAATCATCAGATATTTTAGTGTGACAATGGCTACTCTTCCTGTGGGTCACATTATAAAAAACACAGTTATTACAAAAACAGTAACACACTTAATATAACATTAACAATGCAGCATATTAATTCATAAATGTACAATTATTACACTTTATATGATAAAATAATTGAATATGGCTGTTTTAACAGCTCTACCATTTGTTACATTTAAAAAAGAAAAAGGAAAGGAGTTCCATGTTTTCATTCCTTTACAAAGAACAAACATTAAAGAACAGACTTCATCCAGAATTGCTGTTGCATTGGTGGAAGAGTAAACCTTTTAAAACATGCCAGGTATGAAAATTGTGTCAATAAAAGTAGATTAAACAAAACAATTATATCATAGATACTACAATATTGGAGCCAAGCTAACGCTCTGTGCACATTGAGAATATTTATAATCTGGAATAAGCTGCCCTATTTTGCACTAGGTGTAATTTGGTTAGATGTTCTTCTGAAGCCTTGGACAACATCATTGGCCAATACTGAAGTGAGACAATTATAATTTATCTCCATAAATCCTGGTTACTGATGACTCTATGAAATTTCATGAAGTAATTGTAGAAACAATGAAAGTTTCTAGAGGTTCGGTGTAGTTTATTATTCAGCTGGAGGACTGATTTTCAGCCAGACTGAACTTTCTCTCCACGCTTTCACAGTGGCACCGGGCCCCTCAACAAACTACCAGCCACAGCGCAAACATACAAGTTTGCCAGCATCTCAAACTTCATTAAAGCTTTTAGGTATGTGGAAGAACGCAAAGATCTTTTTCAAAGTCTGTAGCAAGTTCAGCCGCTGCCTTGACTTGCCTGCCAAGCCGTTCATAACTATGTAATGTCCTCATGCATTATAAAGACCTGGCCACGACTGAAAACACCGCAGTCAAAACAACAAGTGATCAAAGATGCACAAGTTGATTGATGAAGAACCGAGATGGCTTGACCTTAAACACACTTTGGCTCCCTGGTGGACGCTGGAGCCAACTCCCTCCTCTGTAAACATTGCTGTAAAATTAAACACGCAGGACGTCAAAGGGCTCTCATGTTTGCTGCTCTCTGCTGTGGATTGGGATGTTTTGCCCATAGCCAGTGTCCCACGATTATGACATCACTCAAGACCCAAGCAGTCGAGTATCAAAGGCGCTGCCGTGTCGTATACTATTCATCAATTGAAAATATTCATATGCAGATGCACCCTCGCCACCCTGGAAGGGAAGCATTTCCTTTATAAAGGCACCAATTCACTGGCAACACATGAAAAGTTACAAAACATCAAACAAAGCGCTGGGAAAAGAAAATTAAAAATACAAAACGCTGGGGCAAGCGAAAGACATGTTAAAAGAAGATGAAACTCATGCGACTAATGACTGAGCTGCCACTGATTAATCAGTGAGGGCTTCCTTGGGTAGGCGTCTAACTTTACTTTTCGAATCTGCCTGCTGGACAATCAATAGAAAGAGCTAGAGGTGCCTTTTCTAATTAAGTTAATTCATGGCACGGTTCGTATTAGAAGAACAGACTGCTTGTGTAAAATTACTATTAAGTTAGTTAAAGATATGTGTTGTGTTTTCTGTCTAGACCTTATTTTTCTTACATCTAATTATCACATTTAAACTATTTCTAAAATACAATAGAGGAAGTGATTATAATTTAACACCCTTCATTGCTCAACAAGGAGAAACAACTCACGCCTGCTGTTGTTGGATGTAAATAATGCCCAGTCACAAGTGTTGATGCAAAATATGCCGTTTTTCTTTTTCTTTGTAGATATTTTCCCATATTAATCTTATCTTATTCATCTTTCCCATATTAATCTGAACCTAAACCCAGGTGGCAGGAGGAAAGGTCTTGAACAGCTGCTTGTCTTATGACAGAAAGGCACACAATGAAACCAGGATAACACAAATATTTCCATTTTTGTAAACTAACCTTCCTGAAAAGAAACTGGATGAAATCCAGAGGAAAAGCACCAAATCCAGGCTGTATGTACTGAGAGTGAACTGTTTAATTCAACCACAAGGATAAAAAGTCAGAGTGATTATGATGTTACAGTCCTAACTGTTTTATTTTAAACTGCCAGCTTTCAGACATGACTTCTGGGAAGTAATTTTTGGTGTCACAGCTGGAGATTATTTTTATTAGAAACAGTGAATTCTGAGTTTAATAAGTGCACAGGTATCAGGGGTCAGTCCTTGACATAAGAGCAGGATTTTAAGGGTTTTGTCGTCTGGTTCTTGTATAATGGCAGGATAGAAATGGAGACAGACGGACTGAGGACTCAACTGCAGTAATTTGGTTACTGGTTCATTTATGTCCATCCCAGATAAAGCCTTAGACTCAGCCTTAGAAACTGGCTGAGGAGCTCTGTCTTCCAGGATGTGTTAAAGTAAAACGCAGTAGTAGAAAGTCAATGCTCCAATGACTCCATAGAATCTGTTGGATTTCCTTAGATGGGAAACTTTCTAAAGGGGACCTATTATGCAAAACATTCCACATGTTTTTATTCTTCCATTTTGTTCTTTAATGCCTATAAAAACAACAGTTTTTTGGCAATAAGTTTTAAAAACAAACAAAAACATCCTAAATGTAATGTCACAAATCAGCAGACACTTCCCGGGACCTAGCAACCCAAGCTGAGATGGTTTTACCGCTGTCTGCGCTGTACAGTGGCTGCTGAAGACAAGGGTTTAGTTTTCAACTTACCAACCAGAAACTACTTGCTACATTCTTGCTGATTGTGCAGGAGGCTCTACTTCTGCTTTTCCAAGATGTACAGTTGTATAATTATGCATCAGTTTGCAGCCATTTTGATGTGCAAGTGTAAACGTTGAGTTTGTAAAGTGCCCTGACATTATATAAGTGGTAAATTGGTGCTACATAATTAAACTGAATTGAACTGAAAGGTGGTTGAGGTAGCTGATCAGGACGGCCCCAGGGAGCCTCTCTTTGGAGGGTCTCCTGACACATCTGACAATCGGATCTCAGATAAGCAGAAGACGATGGATGCATGAACCTCTGTTTCATCCCTCCATGGAACCCTTCCATGCCTTTTATTTTAAAATGAAGTCATTTGAAAAATGAATTCAAGGAAGTCTGGAGACATGATGAAATATAGATGTTCAGCGGTCTGGTGGGTATGTGATAGACGTCATTTACTGTTAGAGTGACAGGACAGCAGCGTTCCACGTCTGTACTATAAGGCAGTAAGTATTGGTTCAAATGGGAAGTCACTAACTCAAAGCACCCTTCATTGTCCACTGCCATTCTATAGCAAAGTGTAGTCAGTGGAATAACTGCACATCTTGCTGTTTAGTGTATAATCGTAAGGCGTTTTTATTTACTACAGGCCTCCAAGCAACTATTAAACATGAAGACTTTGCTAAAAAAGAAAGGGGCTGTGATACAGTGCAAGGCATCAAACACAAGATGTCACATTCTCAAATGCAGAGATAGGTTAAGTGGCAAGGAAACAACATTTCAGAGGACTCGCTGTTGTGCTGCATGCTTATGCCAGCAGAAATGGCTTAAATGCAGCCCCATGAATATGCGATTTCAGAGTGAAGACTTTGACAACAAAGGACCCACTGCATCATTTTTGATGAGGCAAGATCGCCTGTTTGTGTGTAGAAATCCAGGTTGTGACTATCCTGTCCTACTTCCATCTCTATATAATAATGCCCGAAATAGAGAATGAGCAGCAATGAATGGTGCCTAAAACAATTATGTTGATTTAATGTTTTAATTTGATGCCAAAATATTTGTTGTAACATGACTAAGACTGAATGATTTCATTCCAAATGAAGTGAAAAGATTCACTACAAATTGTTACATTTTTCTAAAATTACAAACTACATAACTTTTGATCTTTTTGGTGTACATATGTTCAGCAAAATAGATGTATAAATTAACGACCGATGACTTCTGAGATTAAGTTTCTAGATTGTTTGAGAAATTACTTTTGTAAAATATCTGTTATGTTTGCTAATAATAATATTTCTAAATAGAATTGTTTGTCCTGAATTGCACCTTTTGATTATATTGCTAATTCACTAATAAAACCTTCAGTCGTTGGCAAAATTGCATTTCACTGTTTATTTGTTTGAGAGGTTTGGTTCAGTCGATGAGTGCTGATGTGTTTGATGTGGTGACACGTTCAACGATGGAAATGACCCATGAGAATAAAGAGGAACCTGTTTTTTGTATGTGTGCAGATTGTTGATAAAATGATAATGACTGTTTGTAATATATGTTGAAAATATGATTTAACTTTGATTGCATTATTGGTGTGCTTTCTGTGCTATGCTCAGAAATTTTCCATTAATGCTCACAGTTGAGCATGTTGACTGTACGGAGTTTCATAAAGCTGCCTTATAATAAAGCAGTCTTTAGTAATATTAAACCCAACGCCGCATAATCTTCCACCTTCTCCTCCTTTAGCTTAATTTCCACATCCATCCTCAGTTTTTGCTTTTATTTGATAGTTCATTTTCTCTCCAAAGCTCGGGTAAAATAGCTCTCCTTATGACTTAAGCAGAATTGACAATTAGCCTGCTAGCTGGAGCAAAGGTCTCTGCAGTGGGTCCCTGATGGTGCTGCACTGCAGATAAAGAGATTGAACCACCACCAACAATGGCTGCCTGCCTCAGATTGGCTGGCGTAATTGGCACCCTCTCTGTAACACTCGCATTCTATCACACTTTATTAATGCCCATCATCCAGTCAAAAGCTAATCTTTTATTCTGTTTTCCAATTATTGTAAAGTGGCGGGCTTTAAATGAGGAGGAGGAGATAATGAAATTAACTTCCTAACTTAGAGCAATTCTCCACGGCACAATGATCAGATATTCTCTAGGTCTGGGAAATGTATGCAAATTTTATGCATCTATCATTAGTTATTACCATTGCAGCAACATAAAACACAGTTTTCTTGAACAATTAGACTTAAAATGGTGCATTTTAATCAGCCAGGGGAAACCTGCGTGCATATTAAAGCTACTGTAATTGAAAAGCCTGAACTTTTGACAGTTTTCACTGGAGTGTTTGACAGCAGTGGCAGTTTGTTTACATCCTGCTGCGTCTGTGTTCACATTAAAAGGTTGTTTCATATTACCTGCGAGCAGCAGTGAGGATTATTCTAGGCTTTTCTTTTTTACACCTCAAGTGTATTGCTGCTGGTACATATTTACACCAGGAAACATTGAACATTTAAGCATGCATTTGTTTAATTCATTACCCTTATTTGTCAGGTTGTGAAACATTGATCTAAGTTTTGATAAGACCAAAACCAAATATGTTGCAGCTCCAAGTCAGGCCATTCCTGTTAAAGCTAGGTGAAAATCTCACTTTGTTGTTTCTTCAAACAGAAAGGATGTAAAACAAACACAGGCACAACAAATGTGCTTTTAATTAAGAATAAATTTAAACCCAGGAAGCATCCACCCCTCCTTTTCTCTCTCTACTATCGGTCCTTCGCTCAGATGCCCCCACAGATCTGCTGCTTTCCCCCAGCCGCCTCATCAGTCACCCTGGGCAGCCTTTCCCCAAACGGGACCCCCTGATGCCCAGTAATGGCTATTTGATGACCCTCATAAAAGGAGTCAATGTATTGACAAAGCCCTTTGAGAAAAAGACCTAATTCATATGAGGATCAATTTAGCCAATTCGTGGAAGAAGCACCAATGGATGATGGGGATGTGGGATGTTTGTCTGTGGGAGGGATCAACACTTCAAAACATTGCAACATGTGACCTCTACGCTCCATGTGCTCACCCTGACACTTCTAATTTGCTTAGGTGTTTCAGTTATTAGATAACTGAATGTATTCTAGATCCATCAGATAATTATGTAAAGGGTAAAACATTGCATAAGCATATCCTGTCTATTAACACGTAAATGCTATTTGAACTATTAGCTGGACATTTGATCCATTATTTTTCAAAGTAGAATGATAATAAGATAAACAATGTTAGTTTTCTTGAAAGACAAGAATATGCTGCACAGCTTTAAATTAAACCTACTGTGGTTTTTATCTCAGCTTTACTTTATATCACTATGCCCTCATTAATGTTTGTTTAATAAAATTTTAGCCAGCTGTTGTTCTTGCAGAAGTCATGAATTTCAAATCCTAGACGCAAAAACAAAACCTTACCAAGTATTTTTGGTCTAATTTCTCGTGTAAATATCTTTGTACACTTGAAATAAGACATAACTGACTTACAAACTTTTAGCAAGTTTAAGTCAATAACTGTTTAATATTGATTAAAAAAAAATATTAGTTCCACTGGCATATCATTTCACCTGCAAGATGGGAAAGATGTCTTGTTATAAGTGAAAGGATTGTTACCTAGCAACCTCTGCAGAACAAAGCCTGGGACCTAGCAAACCCAGGGCAGCTCCAGCACATTTGATTAGCTGGTTTTATGGCTGTATGCGCTGTACAATGGCTGCTGGAAAAGACAAGTGTTTAGTTGTTGACTTACTTTTCAGAAACCACTTGCTGCATTCTTGTTGGTTGTGTAGGAGGCTCCACTTTTTTTTTATAATTGCACATGTGCACGCAGCCATATTCACATGCTAGTATAAACATCGAGTTGGGGGGCGTGGGCTGCAGCAGCTTATTTGGATTTAAAGTGACAGAGGTCCTTTAAATCCAAATAAGTTTGTCCTTTCAGAATGAACTGAAATAGTTCATTCTGAAAGGAGCTCAAAATAGGCAGAACTGAGCAGAATAAAATCTCAGTATCTAATAATGATTTTGAGCAAAAAAAATTTAATGAGCATCTTTTGCATAACCCATACATCTATCTTAACCTGGTCAAGGAACTATAATAGGTTTATGAGAAAATTAAGTATAGGTTATATGCTTCATTTTCTCAATTTAAAGAGGATTGTGAACCTTGAGAGACAGTTGCTCTAATCAGGCTTAAAGCTGAGGTGATTCTTTGGATTTCTCTCAGAATAATCAGGACCTCGGTGAAGCCCTGCTGCCCTGGCCTCTGCTTACCTAATGAGACCCCATGCCCAGGATTTCACAGCGTGCTGCGGCTCACCAGCCCACTTCGGCTCCACCCTGGGAAAAGAGGAAGAAGATGAAGAGGAAGAGCAGGAGGGGGCCAATGAATCCAAAACTAAACCCTCCTCCCTTCTATTTCATTTGCATGTACAGAATCAGGAATGATATCCACAGAGAGACAGTCAGGAGGGAATGTTCAAGAACAAAAAAAGAAAGAAAGTAAGAGAGAAATATGTGCGCTCTGACCACAGAAAGAAACAGATTTTCTTGCTTCATCTTCAGGAAATAAGGAAAAGGTGATGAGTGCAGCAAGCCACCAAAGAATTTCAACTTTACGAGCAGCACCATGGTTTAGGATGGTGAGTGACGCAATAAGAAAGACAAAAAAAGAAGACAAAGTCAGGCGCAGGGATGGAGGGAAATTTTATTTTTTTATTCTTTACTTTTTTGAGATCCAATGGCAGGTCCTGATAGTGAAGAGAGGAAAACGTGAAGAGCCCTCGTGTCTGCAGCTCCAAAAGAGGATGTGATGAGACTGCATGGCTAATGAAGCAGCGCTCCACTCTGACTCCACAGAGATCCCAGCCTTTTCTTATTCCCATTCATCATTAATTCAACAACGTTGATAATTTCATTAGATTTTTTTAGTTTGTTTTTTTTGTTTTTTTTCCCTGTAAAGTTTCCAGGGTCTGTATCAATAAACGATGGACAGTGGACCAAGATTTACCCCGGCTTAGCTAAACACACTAAGTTTTATTTTAATCTTACTCTGTTTTCAGATAAACAAATGTGGGCAAATCCATGAAAAATAGCTGATTTCAAAAGAGAGAGGTTTCAAGTTAAAGCGGAACTACTTATGACTTGACCAGAAAAACAAGGAAGTCCCATTTTTATTTAGAATATTTAGATTATGTTTATTCTCATATTCTATTTTATATTGTTATTAATTGCAGTTTTGTGCACACTACTTTTTCACTTTGTAAATGTTTCATCATTCACACGTTTGTGAACTCCTTTTACCGAGGTTGAACAACTAAAAATGTGAGCAAGCAAAGTCGCAAAACAATCATTTTCTTTCTGATTGATTAAAGTAACTTTCCTAAATCAAATATAAGAAATAAATTTTTTTTTACCTATGATTATTTAACTCCTTAACAAACAGCGGAACGCCTGAGTTCTGTTTTTACATTGGCATTTTGGGGGGTGAGGGTTAAGGGGTTTTAAACAAAACCAAATATTTTTTAAATATTTTTATTTTTAAAAAACTCCTGCAAATTTTTATTAACAATTGGAACCAGCTTAGCTCAGTCTGCCGGTAATAGCTCCGATGATTAATAAACCTTTAAGTAAATATTGGTTAATACATACATTGAAACTTTCACCACATATGTCCAATAAGCAAGTGGAGCAGTAGAGAAGAGCACACTGAGACCAGTCCGACTGGGAATACAACATATGGCACAAGCAGCGACTTATGGGACACGTCAGGTGAATAAACCAGGATCTGGCACACTGCAGTGGAGTCTGCCTTGGCACAGATTTAGTGACATAGGGAGCTTGGCTTGGGTATATGTGAATGCAGATACTTTTAAAACACACACACATGCACACACAGCTCCAGTGTGGGCTCTGAGGGGCTGGATCCTGGGATTACGCTAACCACATTTATTTTGAACTCTCAATTAAGTATGGGTGTCCCAGGGCTTAGAGTGGATTAATGAACAAGTGGGACCTCAAGCACGTTTTGATGACAGTCAAGGCCCCTGATCTCCGTTCTTCCCATTTTGCTGATTAAATATAAGCTTTTCATCTGTGGATACAATGCTATTAATTAAATTATTAGAGGAGTGATTCACTTATGAGAAATGGGAGCAGTGAAGAGAGAGACACCCGAGAAGCTTACCGCAATAACTACTGAAATATTCATTAATGATGAAGAAAGATTGCCTAAATTCATTGACAAGGATTACATGTGTAGGGACCCCTCTCTTCTTTCACTGGGCCAGCCCCCTTCAGCATGCATGGGCACATAGTCCCTTTTTGATCACCACATAACGGGATTCAACAACTGTGAAAATTTCATATGCTGGTAAATGGGCGGGCACTGACACACTGCAACACATACAAAAAAATCACAAAAAGCCTATCAGGAATGTTGTATTTTAAATTGTTGTTTAATGAAATATGACCAAGGGACTGTAATGACTTGCTTGAGGGATGTAAGCATCATTGTAACTGAGGAAATTTAAAACACAACTCTAGTTTTCTGTTTTCCCTGCTGGAGAACAAACCAAACATGATCTAAAAAGTTGGTACCGGTGGTTCCATCTTCAGCCGACTTCTTAACAAAAATCCAAGACTGAGGGAGAGACGTGTTCAGGAAACGTTACAGTACCAGAATGTGACCCGAAGTAAGAGGTTTGATGTCTTCAAAATGAGAAAATACATTTTTAGACCAAAATCTTGGTTTTCTATTGTTTGTTTTGATATCAGACAAGATGAAAAAGCAGAGAAAGGAACCATAAGGCCTAAAACCTTGGCACTCATGACGAATACAAGACAACAAACAGTTGCTGTAGACATTTCTTGTACGTCGACTAACGAGGGTCGCAAAATTCTTAATAATCTATTTTTACTTTTCAATTTTTAAAATGATAATGACATTTATTCAGTTTAATTAATATTAAAAAAGTGGAACAGGGAATCCACATTGTGCCATCACATATAAAGCAGATGAATATATGTAAATATTTCTCTGCAGTGACCAAAACCACTGACTGTTGCCCCAGTAACTACACATAAACAATGAAATTAAAATATTGCACTTAAATAATGAATGTTTTGTCTGCTTCTGTCTGAACAAACAGTCTCACAACTTCCCCCTTCCTATATTTTTCCAAAAAAATTGTCAGATATTATTCATAAGCTTCTAAATATTTATTGGAATATTCTTTTTCCTGCCTTTTTTTTAGTCTTTTTTATTTTTGCTTTACTTTATTGGTAATTCAGCCGTTTAAAAAGTGTGAGGGGAGGAATAAGCTGCAAGACACCACCACAGTAGAATAATGACATACCAATTAGAATATTTTAATACATAAAGAACGTGATAAATAAATATAAACTACTTTTTTAAAGCTGCACATATGCTTTCTTGTTGACACAACACAAACCGAGTCAGTTAAAATTTTACAAGTTAATTGTAATTAAATATGAACAAACACTTTATTACAACTACATGAGCAGTCATTGCTTAAGTGAACAAAAATACATTAAATCACAGTGAAGTGAAAGTAGAAGTTTAATCAGTTCAACAGAAAACAGTAACAAAACTACAAAATATTCAAAAGCCGGAGCATCAATCAGTTGAAAGCGATACTTATAGAGGCATCTGCTCTCTTCATTGTTGTTGGAGCTGAGCTTTGATGCCTTTCTACGATCAATACCACAACAATAACTCAGACAGAATGATGCAACTAGTGACTGCACATAGCTGGTCTTTTATCTGTGTTTGTATTTTAGATCTCTGCTTTTCGTTTTTAACAATGAGTTATACAGTATACTTTCATAATTTCTGTTATCTAATTTCTTATGCCTGAAATGATCAAACATGCAACAGTCGAAACCAGATGTTTACATACACTGCATAAAGAGACATAAAACACTTTCCTGGCTATCTGACTTGCAGTAAATTAGTGCGGTCAATCGATTAAATTTTTTTATCTGATTAATTAATGGTCAACTGTGTAAGCTTGAAATGTAAAAATGCACGTTTTAAAAAAAAAATGTCTGCGAAAATGTTTAATATCTCCAACCAAGCAGGTCAGTTTTCCAGGTTTTCATCGTCAGGAACGTTTAGAAGACATAATTTTGATTCAAACATTTATTTAGAAACATAAATTCTATTTAAAAAAGGTGAAAGCAGATAATTCATTGTTGTTGTAAGTAGGATACATGCTACCGTGATTTTATTCAAAAGTCCACCTCAGTGTTTTTGTTGTGCTCAGAGGCGACATTTTCCTCTCAGCACACCGGTCTGACTCTCCTTGCTCATCGTTACACTCAAGTTCATAACTCTGCATTGTGCAATGCACTGCTTTGAGCTCAGTAACCCTTTGGAGTATTTAATATGAAACTTTATAAATTAATCTCACATGTTAATATGTTAACATTGACAGCCCTAATTTAAAGTTCTAGTAATTACATACTTTTCAATATCGCAGTTGTGTTGTCAAACCACTGAGAAGTTAAGTGTGCCAAAGAACAAAAGGTATTTGTGACGGGGAAGAGGTTTCCAGCTTGCTGCGGGAGAGGCTGATAGTCACAGACATCTACAGCGCACTGTGAGAGGTGATATGAAACACAGCTGCAGGTTCTTCTTTACAGAGAGACACCTCTTTCACCCCTTGCTGACAGGAAAGCATGGGAGCTGGCAACAGAGTTGGCTGTGATAGATGGACAGGCGGAATGAAAGCGATGCAAGGAGGAAACGGAAAAATTGGAAGAAAGGATGATATGAATTTAAAAAAACAATGGAAAGATGGAGGCTTGTTTTTCAGGAGCTGGAGAAAAAGTGTTGTCATGAGGCGGATGAGTGAGTATTAGGAGAACAGTGAGGCAGAACGGGTCAGAGCTTCACTGCTGCCACCCAGGACGGTAAAGGCCAAACAATCAGCATGAAAGGACCACAGCTGTGTGATACCGTAAAAGCTGCACCATTGAAAAGGTGCTGACACTCCACTGGTTTGTCTGGAGAAAAACAGTAATGCAGTTTATTGTCTTAACAAATAAACTGGGATTTGATGTGCACAGTGTGTGAAATAGACATCATCATGTGCTGTGTGACCTAATGTTTGGTTCGTGGTGGAAAGTTAAACCAATGGCAAAGGTACAAACGCAGATGAGAAGGACGCTCCTCCCGCCTATACAGAGTTGCGAGGTTTGAGCATCTGCCAGTTCACCACCCATAGGGGAGTGTCTGTGGGCTCTTCAAACACCCTGCGTGGGTCCTCCACCTTTTGATGCTCCTGGAGAGGGAGAAGACGGGGGGAACAGGAGACACTCCTCCACACACGCTGCCGAGCTCAACAGGATCACATGGAGACAAAATGAAAGGAATAAAGAGCGAAACACACTAATGAAACATACAGCAGAAATGTAGAAGATGATAATGTAAAGCTGTGATATGAAACAAAGTGTAACAGATACCGATAAAGACATGTGGATATTTATTTACTGTGTTTTGAAATTTCCCACATTATTTTGTGTTTCTAAAGCAGGGGTGCCCACACTTTTNGTTGAGTTTGTAAAGTGCCCTGACATTATATAAGTGGTAAATTGGTGCTACATAATTAAACTGAATTGAACTGAAAGGTGGTTGAGGTAGCTGATCAGGACGGCCCCAGGGAGCCTCTCTTTGGAGGGTCTCCTGACACATCTGACAATCTGATCTCAGATAAGCAGAAGACGATGGATGCATGAACCTCTGTTTCATCCCTCCATGGAACCCTTCCATGCCTTTTATTTTAAAATGAAGTCATTTGAAAAATGAATTCAAGGAAGTCTGGAGACATGATGAAATATAGATGTTCAGCGGTCTGGTGGGTATGTGATAGACGTCATTTACTGTTAGAGTGACAGGACAGCAGCGTTCCACGTCTGTACTATAAGGCAGTAAGTACTGGTTCAAATGGGAAGTCACTAACTCAAAGCACCCTTCATTGTCCACTGCCATTCTATAACAAAGTGTAGTCAGTGGAATAACTGCACATCTTGCTGTTTAGTGTATAATCGTAAGGCGTTTTTATTTACCACAGGCCTCCAAGCAACTATTAAACATGAAGACTTTGCTAAAAAAGAAAGGGGCTGTGATACAGTGCAAGGCATCAAACACAAGATGTCACATTCTCAAATGCAGAGATAGGTTAAGTGGCAAGGAAACAACATTTCAGAGGACTCGCTGTTGTGCTGCATGCTTATGCCAGCAGAAATGGCTTAAATGCAGCCCCATGAATATGCGATTTCAGAGTGAAGACTTTGACAACAAAGGACCCACTGCATCATTTTTGATGAGGCAAGATCGCCTGTTTGTGTGTAGAAATCCAGGTTGTGACTATCCTGTCCTACTTCCATCTCTATATAATAATGCCCGAAATAGAGAATGAGCAGCAATGAATGGTGCCTAAAACAATTATGTTGATTTAATGTTTTAATTTGATGTCAAAATATTTGTTGTAACATGACTAAGACTGAATGATTTCATTCCAAATGAAGTGAAAAGATTCACTACAAATTGTTACATTTTTCTAAAATTACAAACTACATAACTTTTGATCTTTTTGGTGTACATATGTTCAGCAAAATAGATGTATAAATTAACGACCGATGACTTCTAAGATTAAGTTTCTAGATTGTTTGAGAAATTACTTTTGTAAAATATCTGTTATGTTTGCTAATAATAATATTTCTAAATAGAATTGTTTGTCCTGAATTGCACCTTTTGATTATATTGCTAATTCACTAATAAAACCTTCAGTCGTTGGCAAAATTGCATTTCACTGTTTATTTGTTTGAGAGGTTTGGTTCAGTCGATGAGTGCTGATGTGTTTGATGTGGTGACACGTTCAACGATGGAAATGACCCATGAGAATAAAGAGGAACCTGTTTTTTGTATGTGTGCAGATTGTTGATAAAATGATAATGACTTTTTGTAATATATGTTGAAAATATGATTTAACTTTGATTGCATTATTGGTGTGCTTTCTGTGCTATGCTCAGAAATTTTCCATTAATGCTCACAGTTGAGCATGTTGACTGTACGGAGTTTCATAAAGCTGCCTTATAATAAAGCAGTCTTTAGTAATATTAAACCCAACGCCGCATAATCTTCCACCTTCTCCTCCTTTAGCTTAATTTCCACATCCATCCTCAGTTTTTGCTTTTATTTGATAGTTCATTTTCTCTCCAAAGCTCGGGTAAAATAGCTCTCCTTATGACTTAAGCAGAATTGACAATTAGCCTGCTAGCTGGAGCAAAGGTCTCTGCAGTGGGTCCCTGATGGTGCTGCACTGCAGATAAAGAGATTGAACCACCACCAACAATGGCTGCCTGCCTCAGATTGGCTGGCGTAATTGGCACCCTCTCTGTAACACTCGCATTCTATCACACTTTATTAATGCCCATCATCCAGTCAAAAGCTAATCTTTTATTCTGTTTTCCAATTATTGTAAAGTGGCGGGCTTTAAATGAGGAGGAGGAGATAATGAAATTAACTTCCTAACTTAGAGCAATTCTCCACGGCACAATGATCAGATATTCTCTAGGTCTGGGAAATGTATGCAAATTTTATGCATCTATCATTAGTTATTACCATTGCAGCAACATAAAACACAGTTTTCTTGAACAATTAGACTTAAAATGGTGCATTTTAATCAGCCAGGGGAAACCTGCGTGCATATTAAAGCTACTGTAATTGAAAAGCCTGAACTTTTGACAGTTTTCACTGGAGTGTTTGACAGCAGTGGCAGTTTGTTTACATCCTGCTGCGTCTGTGTTCACATTAAAAGGTTGTTTCATATTACCTGCGAGCAGCAGTGAGGATTATTCTAGGCTTTTCTTTTTTACACCTCAAGTGTATTGCTGCTGGTACATATTTACACCAGGAAACATTGAACATTTAAGCATGCATTTGTTTAATTCATTACCCTTATTTGTCAGGTTGTGAAACATTGATCTAAGTTTTGATAAGACCAAAACCAAATATGTTGCAGCTCCAAGTCAGGCCATTCCTGTTAAAGCTAGGTGAAAATCTCACTTTGTTGTTTCTTCAAACAGAAAGGATGTAAAACAAACACAGGCACAACAAATGTGCTTTTAATTAAGAATAAATTTAAACCCAGGAAGCATCCACCCCTCCTTTTCTCTCTCTACTATCGGTCCTTCGCTCAGATGCCCCCACAGATCTGCTGCTTTCCCCCAGCCGCCTCATCAGTCACCCTGGGCAGCCTTTCCCCAAACGGGACCCCCTGATGCCCAGTAATGGCTATTTGATGACCCTCATAAAAGGAGTCAATGTATTGACAAAGCCCTTTGAGAAAAAGACCTAATTCATATGAGGATCAATTTAGCCAATTCGTGGAAGAAGCACCAATGGATGATGGGGATGTGGGATGTTTGTCTGTGGGAGGGATCAACACTTCAAAACATTGCAACATGTGACCTCTACGCTCCATGTGCTCACCCTGACACTTCTAATTTGCTTAGGTGTTTCAGTTATTAGATAACTGAATGTATTCTAGATCCATCAGATAATTATGTAAAGGGTAAAACATTGCATAAGCATATCCTGTCTATTAACACGTAAATGCTATTTGAACTATTAGCTGGACATTTGATCCATTATTTTTCAAAGTAGAATGATAATAAGATAAACAATGTTAGTTTTCTTGAAAGACAAGAATATGCTGCACAGCTTTAAATTAAACCTACTGTGGTTTTTATCTCAGCTTTACTTTATATCACTATGCCCTCATTAATGTTTGTTTAATAAAATTTTAGCCAGCTGTTGTTCTTGCAGAAGTCATGAATTTCAAATCCTAGACGCAAAAACAAAACCTTACCAAGTATTTTTGGTCTAATTTCTCGTGTAAATATCTTTGTACACTTGAAATAAGACATAACTGACTTACAAACTTTTAGCAAGTTTAAGTCAATAACTGTTTAATATTGATTAAAAAAAAATATTAGTTCCACTGGCATATCATTTCACCTGCAAGATGGGAAAGATGTCTTGTTATAAGTGAAAGGATTGTTACCTAGCAACCTCTGCAGAACAAAGCCTGGGACCTAGCAAACCCAGGGCAGCTCCAGCACATTTGATTAGCTGGTTTTATGGCTGTATGCGCTGTACAATGGCTGCTGGAAAAGACAAGTGTTTAGTTGTTGACTTACTTTTCAGAAACCACTTGCTGCATTCTTGTTGGTTGTGTAGGAGGCTCCACTTTTTTTTTATAATTGCACATGTGCACGCAGCCATATTCACATGCTAGTATAAACATCGAGTTGGGGGGCGTGGGCTGCAGCAGCTTATTTGGATTTAAAGTGACAGAGGTCCTTTAAATCCAAATAAGTTTGTCCTTTCAGAATGAACTGAAATAGTTCATTCTGAAAGGAGCTCAAAATAGGCAGAACTGAGCAGAATAAAATCTCAGTATCTAATAATGATTTTGAGCAAAAAAAATTTAATGAGCATCTTTTGCATAACCCATACATCTATCTTAACCTGGTCAAGGAACTATAATAGGTTTATGAGAAAATTAAGTATAGGTTATATGCTTCATTTTCTCAATTTAAAGAGGATTGTGAACCTTGAGAGACAGTTGCTCTAATCAGGCTTAAAGCTGAGGTGATTCTTTGGATTTCTCTCAGAATAATCAGGACCTCGGTGAAGCCCTGCTGCCCTGGCCTCTGCTTACCTAATGAGACCCCATGCCCAGGATTTCACAGCGTGCTGCGGCTCACCAGCCCACTTCGGCTCCACCCTGGGAAAAGAGGAAGAAGATGAAGAGGAAGAGCAGGAGGGGGCCAATGAATCCAAAACTAAACCCTCCTCCCTTCTATTTCATTTGCATGTACAGAATCAGGAATGATATCCACAGAGAGACAGTCAGGAGGGAATGTTCAAGAACAAAAAAAGAAAGAAAGTAAGAGAGAAATATGTGCGCTCTGACCACAGAAAGAAACAGATTTTCTTGCTTCATCTTCAGGAAATAAGGAAAAGGTGATGAGTGCAGCAAGCCACCAAAGAATTTCAACTTTACGAGCAGCACCATGGTTTAGGATGGTGAGTGACGCAATAAGAAAGACAAAAAAAGAAGACAAAGTCAGGCGCAGGGATGGAGGGAAATTTTATTTTTTTATTCTTTACTTTTTTGAGATCCAATGGCAGGTCCTGATAGTGAAGAGAGGAAAACGTGAAGAGCCCTCGTGTCTGCAGCTCCAAAAGAGGATGTGATGAGACTGCATGGCTAATGAAGCAGCGCTCCACTCTGACTCCACAGAGATCCCAGCCTTTTCTTATTCCCATTCATCATTAATTCAACAACGTTGATAATTTCATTAGATTTTTTTAGTTTGTTTTTTTTGTTTTTTTTCCCTGTAAAGTTTCCAGGGTCTGTATCAATAAACGATGGACAGTGGACCAAGATTTACCCCGGCTTAGCTAAACACACTAAGTTTTATTTTAATCTTACTCTGTTTTCAGATAAACAAATGTGGGCAAATCCATGAAAAATAGCTGATTTCAAAAGAGAGAGGTTTCAAGTTAAAGCGGAACTACTTATGACTTGACCAGAAAAACAAGGAAGTCCCATTTTTATTTAGAATATTTAGATTATGTTTATTCTCATATTCTATTTTATATTGTTATTAATTGCAGTTTTGTGCACACTACTTTTTCACTTTGTAAATGTTTCATCATTCACACGTTTGTGAACTCCTTTTACCGAGGTTGAACAACTAAAAATGTGAGCAAGCAAAGTCGCAAAACAATCATTTTCTTTCTGATTGATTAAAGTAACTTTCCTAAATCAAATATAAGAAATAAATTTTTTTTTACCTATGATTATTTAACTCCTTAACAAACAGCGGAACGCCTGAGTTCTGTTTTTACATTGGCATTTTGGGGGGTGAGGGTTAAGGGGTTTTAAACAAAACCAAATATTTTTTAAATATTTTTATTTTTAAAAAACTCCTGCAAATTTTTATTAACAATTGGAACCAGCTTAGCTCAGTCTGCCGGTAATAGCTCCGATGATTAATAAACCTTTAAGTAAATATTGGTTAATACATACATTGAAACTTTCACCACATATGTCCAATAAGCAAGTGGAGCAGTAGAGAAGAGCACACTGAGACCAGTCCGACTGGGAATACAACATATGGCACAAGCAGCGACTTATGGGACACGTCAGGTGAATAAACCAGGATCTGGCACACTGCAGTGGAGTCTGCCTTGGCACAGATTTAGTGACATAGGGAGCTTGGCTTGGGTATATGTGAATGCAGATACTTTTAAAACACACACACATGCACACACAGCTCCAGTGTGGGCTCTGAGGGGCTGGATCCTGGGATTACGCTAACCACATTTATTTTGAACTCTCAATTAAGTATGGGTGTCCCAGGGCTTAGAGTGGATTAATGAACAAGTGGGACCTCAAGCACGTTTTGATGACAGTCAAGGCCCCTGATCTCCGTTCTTCCCATTTTGCTGATTAAATATAAGCTTTTCATCTGTGGATACAATGCTATTAATTAAATTATTAGAGGAGTGATTCACTTATGAGAAATGGGAGCAGTGAAGAGAGAGACACCCGAGAAGCTTACCGCAATAACTACTGAAATATTCATTAATGATGAAGAAAGATTGCCTAAATTCATTGACAAGGATTACATGTGTAGGGACCCCTCTCTTCTTTCACTGGGCCAGCCCCCTTCAGCATGCATGGGCACATAGTCCCTTTTTGATCACCACATAACGGGATTCAACAACTGTGAAAATTTCATATGCTGGTAAATGGGCGGGCACTGACACACTGCAACACATACAAAAAAATCACAAAAAGCCTATCAGGAATGTTGTATTTTAAATTGTTGTTTAATGAAATATGACCAAGGGACTGTAATGACTTGCTTGAGGGATGTAAGCATCATTGTAACTGAGGAAATTTAAAACACAACTCTAGTTTTCTGTTTTCCCTGCTGGAGAACAAACCAAACATGATCTAAAAAGTTGGTACCGGTGGTTCCATCTTCAGCCGACTTCTTAACAAAAATCCAAGACTGAGGGAGAGACGTGTTCAGGAAACGTTACAGTACCAGAATGTGACCCGAAGTAAGAGGTTTGATGTCTTCAAAATGAGAAAATACATTTTTAGACCAAAATCTTGGTTTTCTATTGTTTGTTTTGATATCAGACAAGATGAAAAAGCAGAGAAAGGAACCATAAGGCCTAAAACCTTGGCACTCATGACGAATACAAGACAACAAACAGTTGCTGTAGACATTTCTTGTACGTCGACTAACGAGGGTCGCAAAATTCTTAATAATCTATTTTTACTTTTCAATTTTTAAAATGATAATGACATTTATTCAGTTTAATTAATATTAAAAAAGTGGAACAGGGAATCCACATTGTGCCATCACATATAAAGCAGATGAATATATGTAAATATTTCTCTGCAGTGACCAAAACCACTGACTGTTGCCCCAGTAACTACACATAAACAATGAAATTAAAATATTGCACTTAAATAATGAATGTTTTGTCTGCTTCTGTCTGAACAAACAGTCTCACAACTTCCCCCTTCCTATATTTTTCCAAAAAAATTGTCAGATATTATTCATAAGCTTCTAAATATTTATTGGAATATTCTTTTTCCTGCCTTTTTTTTAGTCTTTTTTATTTTTGCTTTACTTTATTGGTAATTCAGCCGTTTAAAAAGTGTGAGGGGAGGAATAAGCTGCAAGACACCACCACAGTAGAATAATGACATACCAATTAGAATATTTTAATACATAAAGAACGTGATAAATAAATATAAACTACTTTTTTAAAGCTGCACATATGCTTTCTTGTTGACACAACACAAACCGAGTCAGTTAAAATTTTACAAGTTAATTGTAATTAAATATGAACAAACACTTTATTACAACTACATGAGCAGTCATTGCTTAAGTGAACAAAAATACATTAAATCACAGTGAAGTGAAAGTAGAAGTTTAATCAGTTCAACAGAAAACAGTAACAAAACTACAAAATATTCAAAAGCCGGAGCATCAATCAGTTGAAAGCGATACTTATAGAGGCATCTGCTCTCTTCATTGTTGTTGGAGCTGAGCTTTGATGCCTTTCTACGATCAATACCACAACAATAACTCAGACAGAATGATGCAACTAGTGACTGCACATAGCTGGTCTTTTATCTGTGTTTGTATTTTAGATCTCTGCTTTTCGTTTTTAACAATGAGTTATACAGTATACTTTCATAATTTCTGTTATCTAATTTCTTATGCCTGAAATGATCAAACATGCAACAGTCGAAACCAGATGTTTACATACACTGCATAAAGAGACATAAAACACTTTCCTGGCTATCTGACTTGCAGTAAATTAGTGCGGTCAATCGATTAAATTTTTTTATCTGATTAATTAATGGTCAACTGTGTAAGCTTGAAATGTAAAAATGCACGTTTTAAAAAAAAAATGTCTGCGAAAATGTTTAATATCTCCAACCAAGCAGGTCAGTTTTCCAGGTTTTCATCGTCAGGAACGTTTAGAAGACATAATTTTGATTCAAACATTTATTTAGAAACATAAATTCTATTTAAAAAAGGTGAAAGCAGATAATTCATTGTTGTTGTAAGTAGGATACATGCTACCGTGATTTTATTCAAAAGTCCACCTCAGTGTTTTTGTTGTGCTCAGAGGCGACATTTTCCTCTCAGCACACCGGTCTGACTCTCCTTGCTCATCGTTACACTCAAGTTCATAACTCTGCATTGTGCAATGCACTGCTTTGAGCTCAGTAACCCTTTGGAGTATTTAATATGAAACTTTATAAATTAATCTCACATGTTAATATGTTAACATTGACAGCCCTAATTTAAAGTTCTAGTAATTACATACTTTTCAATATCGCAGTTGTGTTGTCAAACCACTGAGAAGTTAAGTGTGCCAAAGAACAAAAGGTATTTGTGACGGGGAAGAGGTTTCCAGCTTGCTGCGGGAGAGGCTGATAGTCACAGACATCTACAGCGCACTGTGAGAGGTGATATGAAACACAGCTGCAGGTTCTTCTTTACAGAGAGACACCTCTTTCACCCCTTGCTGACAGGAAAGCATGGGAGCTGGCAACAGAGTTGGCTGTGATAGATGGACAGGCGGAATGAAAGCGATGCAAGGAGGAAACGGAAAAATTGGAAGAAAGGATGATATGAATTTAAAAAAACAATGGAAAGATGGAGGCTTGTTTTTCAGGAGCTGGAGAAAAAGTGTTGTCATGAGGCGGATGAGTGAGTATTAGGAGAACAGTGAGGCAGAACGGGTCAGAGCTTCACTGCTGCCACCCAGGACGGTAAAGGCCAAACAATCAGCATGAAAGGACCACAGCTGTGTGATACCGTAAAAGCTGCACCATTGAAAAGGTGCTGACACTCCACTGGTTTGTCTGGAGAAAAACAGTAATGCAGTTTATTGTCTTAACAAATAAACTGGGATTTGATGTGCACAGTGTGTGAAATAGACATCATCATGTGCTGTGTGACCTAATGTTTGGTTCGTGGTGGAAAGTTAAACCAATGGCAAAGGTACAAACGCAGATGAGAAGGACGCTCCTCCCGCCTATACAGAGTTGCGAGGTTTGAGCATCTGCCAGTTCACCACCCATAGGGGAGTGTCTGTGGGCTCTTCAAACACCCTGCGTGGGTCCTCCACCTTTTGATGCTCCTGGAGAGGGAGAAGACGGGGGGAACAGGAGACACTCCTCCACACACGCTGCTGAGCTCAACAGGATCACATGGAGACAAAATGAAAGGAATAAAGAGCGAAACACACTAATGAAACATACAGCAGAAATGTAGAAGATGATAATGTAAAGCTGTGATATGAAACAAAGTGTAACTGATACTGATAAAGACGTGTGGATATTTATTTACTGTGTTTTGAAATTTCCCACATTATTTTGTGTTTCTAAAGCAGGGGTGCCCACACTTTTTCAGCTTGCGAGCTACTTTTAAGATGACCAAGTCTAAAAGATCTACCTACAATAAAAATGCAGAACATATTTTTTTTTATTCTAAACTATCATTATTTAAGTTATTATTATTTAATTAATATTGTATGTCCTTTCTTTCTTTTTCCCCCTTTTAGGATAAGTAAAGTATTTTTAATTGAATTTGAATTTCATCTACAATACATGTTGGTGTGTCTTGCATAAATGCATGAACTACATTACTCAATACAACTCTGTACATTGTTGTTCTTACCTTACTCTGATGACCTGCACTGAACGGCATCAGCCAAGGCTGCATAGTCCGGACAGTAGCTGCTGATAGCCAGCTTCAAACACGCTTCCAGATGAGCATCAGTCATTGAAGAACAGTATTTGGACTAAATAATCTTCATGTGGGAAAAGGCTGATTCGGATAATTAGGTGGAACCGAATAATGCAGTCAGGGAGGTAGCACATTTCCTCATGTTGGGGTATTTTCCCTCTGTTAGCAAGTTCCAGAACTGTCCATGGGCCCTGGACTTCAGCTCAATGTCAGCTTGTAGAGTCAAAATTTAATTCTCCACACCAGATGAGTTCAGGTGTGGAATTTTTTTTTTTTGCAATTTTTGATGCAAGTGAATCCACCTCAGCATCTTCCCAAAAAGGGTAGCACATGAATGTAGCAACTGGCTCCAATAAAGCAAAGTCTTGAAAGTGTCTGTTAAACTCTGACAGACAGTTCTCAATCTGCTCTGTGTACCGTGCACTGTCAAGTTGCTCACTTGTCTTCCCCTGCATCTCCAGCTCCGATGCAACATTCTGGAAGTTTGTCTAATCAAATCAACTTTGAGGGCAGATGTTGCATCTTTCGTTTGAAAGCATTAACTAAGCTGATCATATTGATCACAGTTTTGTCTTTTCCCTGGAGCTCTATGTTAAGGTCATTCAACATGTTGGTCAGATCGGTTAAAAAAGCCAAGTCTAGCAGCAACTGGTCATCTTTTAATTGTCTGTACTCTACATGTTTGGCTACAAGTAAAAACTTAATCTCTGGACAGAGTTCTCTAAATCTTTCTAGGAATTACCCTCGCCTGAGCCATCTCACGTCAGTGTGTAACAACAACTCAAAGTGGTCACAGTCACCCTTCTCCAGATATGCACGGAGCAGTCTGGCGCGAATAGAACAGGCGATCTTCGTTGCCACATCCATTACCTCTTTCATGTTGAGCATTTTAGTGCATAAGGCTTGTTGGTGTATTATGCAGTCCGGGAAAGCATCATCCTCCCTACACTTAGCAATGAATCCATTCAAGCAGCAAACCATCGCAGGTGCTCCGTCCGTGGTGATGGACACGAGTTTGAACACCGGGAGCTGGGTTTTCTCAATAAAGTTTTTGAAAGACTGGAAAATGTCCTCTCCCCGTGTATGTTCTTTCATGGGCAGTACGGTCAACAGCTCCTCTCTTGCATTCATGTCAGTAAACACCATCCGAATAAAAATGCACAACTGGGCTGTGTCACTCACATCTGTTGACTCGTCTAATTGCAGCGAGAAACACTCGCAGTCCGCAATGTCCTTCCACAGTTTCTGAGTCAAATCATCGGCCATGACTTCACAGTGCCGTGTAACTGTATTCCTCGATAGCCGGAGAGCTTTGATTGCAGATCATATTTCCGATTTGTTTTTAAAGTCTCGGAACAAGGAATCAGCGGCTTCAACAAATGCCTCTTTTATCATTTCTCCGTCTTGGAAGGACTTCTTGTGCTCAACAATCAAGTGACTCACCCGAAATGATACTTTGGTGGCTGCCTTCGCTTTTGTGGTCAGATGTGAGAAAAATGACTGCTGTCCGGACAACTGGGATTTAAGTTCTTTCACCTTTTTCCTTCTCAACTCGATTTTCAGAGGAAAGTCAATGTCGTAGTTTTTATGAAGAGTCCGAAAATGCCGCTCCACATTTCCCTTCTTTGGAATAGCAATGGCACATCGACAAATGAGACAAACACATTTAGAATATGACATAGTGAAAAAGAAATCCTCCTCCTATTCAGCATGGAAGTGGTAGGTTTTAGCCTTCTTACTTGGAGCAGCTATGGCACTCATGTTTATACCCTTTCTTAAATTTAGTTTAAATAAATTATTAGTGTCTAGCTATGCGACACCGTAACTACTTCTTCTTCATCTAATTATTGGCGCGGTATTAAGCGCATGCGTAAGGTGGTGACAAAGGTTGACCAGAGGTCAGATTGGCCACGATCTACCCATTACGTCCCATTACGGTGCCCATTACGTCGATCGCGAGCTCCGTAATGGGCACTCCTGTTCTAAAGTGTCGAAACACTACCATTTCCAAAATCCTTTTCTTAGTTTTGTTTAATTGTTCTTTATGACATACCTCATGCAAATGAATGGATTTCAGTTTTAGTTTTAAAAAACCTTCATTGGTGATTTTACAGCATAATCTGCTGATCTGCTGTAATGTTGCCAGTTTTAGCAATAACATCAAGAGAAACAGAAACATTTCAGCCTGATGAGAAGGTAATCTTCACAGTGTCATGATGTGAGGTGAATACGGACCCAAATGCAGCAGGCGAGGAACCAGGAACTAAGATGAAGATGACTTTAATGGAGAATAGGCAGCTCATACAGTCCAAGGAACAAGCAGCGCGGCAGAGCGGAAGCTAGGCTCAGCACCGGTAGCAACAGTACAGGAAAAAACTGACGAAGGGAGTTGTAGGTAATCAGGTAACTAGACACACCTGGGAAACAATCAACAGGGAAGACAGGACAGGAACAGGACTAAACACAGAAAACCTCAAAAATAGCTACACAGAAAACATAGAACATAACACACAGGAGGCAAGAAATGAGGCAGAAGAATGTTTTTTTTCATCTTCCACTACCTGCTGGTAACAAACCCATACTATACAATTTTTAATATTGGATGTGTCTGGTGGATAAGTTAAAGTCAAAGGCAACACTGCAGTTGTATTAATGTTTGTGATATTCAAAATAGAAACAGTTAAGAAATGTGACAACAAAAACCCTTGACTGTTCACCTGACCAAAGAAGTTTTTTTTACTATAAGACTGGGGCTTATAATAAAAAGCAAAACGTAACGACTTAATTTACAGCTTAAATATTGCAAAGGTTTCCACAAAAAAGGAAAGTAAAATGAAAATCAGCCTTCTGTGTGGCATTTGACACGTGACTGGTATAAAAAGACACACACCAAGCACATAAAAGCCATGACAAGAAAAATTACAGCAACAATCAGTTCAGTCCTGTACCAGCAGGAAAGGTTTATCTTACTGGTCTCAATTGGCCACAGATTGACTGACAGGTGAGGGTTGGAGGTAAACTATAGAGACCAGCAGTCAAATGGACACTGGAGGTGTTACTCACATTGATGTACAGAAAAAAATGTCTTTCATTGTCGGATGTTCAAAGGCTGATGTCTGAGGAACAGACATGTTGAAACGGTTGGAAAATGTCTATCAATTATTGAAGAACTGTGTATCTTTGGATGAAGCCATAACTAACCAGTCGGCTAAATAATTTGGTGATTTCTGAAAGTCCAGTAAAAAGACATTGTTTTTAATAGTTATCAAAAGATCTAATGACACGAAGAAGAATAAATATCCTAGAACATAAAAAAAATCATCAAAATGTAGTAAAACCTGGATCAACATGTAGGAGCAGTAATGACAAAGGACATGATTGCTACTATGCAGGTAAAGTAACATGATGTCACATGATGTCAATGTTGAAAAAAAGTTTACAATGCTTTTTTAACAAAAAGGTTTGGTAACACTTTATTTGAAGGGGCGTGCATAAGACTGATATGACACTGTAATAAACAACATAAAAGTGCCAACTTTGCATGATTTTGTAAATTATGATAATTTAATGCAAACTTGGCATTTTTAATGGACTTTCAATGCAACTTTTAGAGCAACTTTGCATTAAAAGTGTCATTATTTACAGAATGACACTTCATGACAACTGTCGTAAACATTCATAAAGACTTCTTTATGTTCATGGCAGTGTTATGTCAGTCTTATGTGCACCCCTTCAAATAAAGTGTTACCAAAGTTTTTTATGATAATTAGCTAAAACAATTATCATAACACGTGTTATGATTGTCTTTTAATGGCATTCATTTTGCTGTTAAAAGAAGAAATTTATAATAACCTAAGAATAATTTTTAACCTAAAAATCTCTAAATTCTTCACCGTCTCCTCCTGCGCTGGTACCTGTCTCTGATTCTTCAGAGACTTGATGATCATCGACAGTGCGTCGTTTTTGGCTTCATTCTTGTCCAGACTTAACTTGTCTGTGAGCTCAATAAATTATTTTTATAACAGTGGATGGAGTTGAGAAGATCAAGTGTCTCAACAGAATAAAAATTCAACAGTTTCAAGACTGTAGTGCAGTTAAGCTGCTAGGAGTACAACAAGGGAATGATAATCTGTAGAAAAGTAGGATTTTCAGCTGTTTCCATTCACAGCTGTTATGTTTTACAAAACCACTGCATGACTCACTGATAAAAGGTATTCTAGTGACACGGCTATCCGGGGAAGTGGAAATCATGTTGGATGCTTGTGTTGTTCAAAGTAATAAACGTTGGTCAGAACTGCCTAATTACTGCTAGAATTTTGGTTTATTGAAAAGCACTTTTAAACAACCACTCATTTGCCAAGGTAGGAACATTTCTCCTGACTTCCTCCTCATTGAGAAAAGAACAATATATATTGCATTATTTTTCATAGGTAATGCGTTACGCAGTTTTGCTATCTCTGCTTTATTTATTAGCCTGATGTTTGATATCTAAGTTAGATGCTCTAGATGTAACATCTCCTCACAATTGTCTGCAATTTCTGTCTGTTATGCTTTTTTATTTATTACATGTGATGTACATTACCTATGGAAATGAATATAACTATCTTGAGCTACAAGCCTGTACACAATTTAAAAGGAAAAAATGGAAAATTGATTATATCTCCTTTAAAATAATCGAAAGGGTAAATAATTATGACTGGCATGTTTAATCTTTAATCACATCTTTGCAGCCACGTTGACAATTAATAGGATTTTTTTGGGGGGAAAATATTATTATATGAGATATACCCAAAATGTAATATTAAGCCTGTAATCATAAAAGCTCTCAGCACATCCACAAAGGAAGACATTTGTGATCACACTAAGATGATTGATGATTGACAGAAGCTGGAGCAACGGTCACCCACCCCAACTGATTGGAACCACGGCGCCCAATGAGCTGAAGGCATTGAGAGGGATAATGACTTGAGGGCAGACATGAATCATATCTCTGGGAATCATGTCCACAGCATTTAATATAGTGGGAGGGTATTTCTGCTCAGAGTCATGTAGTCCCACCAAGGCCTAGACGGGCAAAACAAATCTGTAATGGGTGCACAATTGAATCAGGTGTCTGGTCCTCTTAAGGAAATTAAGTTGTCGCCAGAGCGGGGCCACTTAATGAGAGGCAGGCTCGCAGACAGTGACGGATGGCGGGTGACACTGACAAGACTGCGAGGCCGGCCACAATATCTGCATCAGGACTGGTGATGATTTTTCACCCACCGAGCCCCTCTAACCTTTCAGTTCTGCTTCTGTTTCTCTGAAGCAGAATGCATGTGTGTGTGTGTGTGTGTGTGTGTGTGTGTGTGTGTGTGTGTGTGTTTCTCAAACACACACACACATGCAGCCTCACCTCCATTCCATTTTCTACGGCCTCATCAGGGACACGTTTGCTCCCTGTGTGATAATAGCCATTTATTTGCACATTTATTCATGGGAACGGTGACAGCTAATAAAGTGGGAGATCTTCTTTCCATGTGTTTTTACTTCATGGTGCATCTTGATGGTGGCCATTATCTGATTTTAATAGATGTCTTTGCATAGTCACAGTAACTCTTAGAGAATACGCACAGCATAGCCTCTGGTATGAGCAGATAGATGAACAATACAATTTAGCTGCGAGGAAACCCCATTTTACAAGAGGAACTGTAAGGTTTATTATTATTACATGATTTGATTTGGTCCATTGTTATGCATTTGTACATGAATTCACCAAGGACTCCTTATCATCTCAACATTTATGCATAAAATATTCATGGACAGTTGCAAGTCCCTTACAGTATAATTTTAAAATTGGAAATCACAATGGTATCAGATACTATTCACTTTACTTTTGATGTTTTTTCAAGTTAAAAATATGTCTGGGGGAGGGGGAGAGGTTGTATTAAAACTTGATAAACATTTTTGTAAATCTCCAACTTTTGCAGGGTTTACTGAACAACAACAACACTGAGTCTAAGAATGCTGTGCTGCATTGTCAAATATATAAACCATGATTCCCTGCGCTGGTCCACCAGGAGAGCTTTTATTTCACTGCTTTCTGAACCATTTTAGACATGTTAAGCTTTAAAAAAGAAAATCAGAAACAATGTATGCAGCCTTTCTAAAATATGTAAATGAATAGTTTTGGTATCAGATGGATGGACGGACAGAAACTAAACCAGCTCAGCTGCTAAAATGATGTTACTTGAAAGTGAAACAAGTTGAAGAAAACAGAAAAATCCACCTCTCAAACTGTTTCTGTTTTTATTTTTATTTTTTACCACAACCATGTTTTTGAATAACAATCTGGATCACTAGCCTGTAACCCTCTCTCACCCTCTTTCACCCTCCACTTGCCTTCCTTAAAGAACAATGGACCTTCCTTGTAGTGAGCCTTGCCTTCACTAAAAGCTCTTTAACTTTGTATTCATAAATAGAACTGTTATATATCAGATTCACATTTCAGTTGTTTTAAAAAGCTGCATTAAACCCAGTCTGTCTTTCCGTATTATCAGTTTGCTATGTTTGATGTTTGCATATATCAACTATGTAGATAAATATTCTTTAGGTGTCAGTAAATAACTTTCAATTTGGAAATAGTGATTGGTGGATGTGTCAATGCGTGTCAAAAAAAAAAGAAA
>NW_006800071.1:1212899-1242657 GCF_000485575.1 Poecilia formosa
ACTCATCTAAAACAGGAAACAATAGCAGCTAGAGTTTTTTAGAAACAGGACAAAAATGAGATTTGTTCCTCTGCATGTGCTGGTATATCATCAAAATGCAAACTGATGCACAACTTGTTTGTGAAAAGCTCAGCAGTCTGTCACCTAAATGGATTAGCCTGACTTCAGAGACGGTGCTACTAAGCATGGAAACATGGTCATTTTTTCCAAGATTGACCATCATTTTCAGTCTTGAAAATGATGTAAAAACACATTTCCATGAGGCACTTCTCAGTTGTGTTTCATGTACAGATGAACCACCTGCTATGCCACTTAACTTGTGCACTTGTGTCTTGCACAAGCACAGCTAGAGCAAACAAGTGGAAGAAGATGCTCTGGTCAGATGAGACCAATATTGAACTTTTGTCCTACATTCAAAAAGCATTATGTGACAGAAAACTGACACACAACCTCTAAAGTAGTGCAAAGCAGTGGCAGCGCTGTGTGTCATTACTAAAATAGTTGTAGTGGTACTAAGAGAAAAGGTGAATTTATAAAGTATTGACCCTGGAAGCTAAACACAAGCCAGACTTTTTAGATTTAAATTTGTACAAATTAAAAAAAAATGGGTATCCTTTTCCATAAATTCCTCAGTAATGTTCTACTGTGTCTTGGTCTATTTTTTAAAATACAATAAGAACCAATGAGGTTGGATTCACTGCCAAAAAATTGGAGTACATAACAAAGAACTGAGCAGTGTTTTTAAGAAAATCAGAAAATATACTTGCAAAATTGAAAAAATTCTACATTTTTTGAAATGTTGAATATTGAAATTCAACATTTACCATAAGGAGTGGATGAGTATGGATTTTCATTTTTTAGCTTCAGAGAAACCAGTTGTCAGATTGGTATGCATAAGCTAAAATTACCATCTGAACAATGAGGAGCTTTTCTCAAGCATACATGTACATGCTGCTTACAAGAACAGAAATTCTTATTAATGCACTAAATCCACAAATTGCACGTTACAAATGGTAATCGGTTTTCACCATACTATGTTCCTAACTCAGTCATAATGCACATTGTTTTGTTGATCATTACGGTCCAGATCATCAGAATCCAAATCTGAGGAGATTTCACTCGACTCATACTAGTAACATTGTACATCTGCTACTCCCACAAAGTCTTCCACCATTTTGTCATACACAAAAAAGTCATTTTAGTCACCAGCTGAGGCAGAATGCCTGTCATGAATTGAGGACGGTAGTGGATGGTAACTCTGCCCCCCCATTAAAAAAATCACCCCACTTCTAATTTCATATGACAAAAACATTAAAAGAAAGTTATTTAAGTTTTAGGTCACAGAAAACATTGATACTTACACAAGGCAACATAGCGCCACGTTTCACATTTTAGAAAGAAATTGATACTGAGGCTATATGTGCTTTTGACAACTGACATGAGATGGTTTCTGTTCATATAACAGGAGAGCTTGGAGACAACAGGCATGATCTTTTGGTTTTAAATGTGTTTTCTCTACATTACCATTGTGAGGCCAGTCTGTGCCTGAGGACCCATCAGTTCTTGCTGCACGACGCCTACTAGAGTGAATGGCCACTCATGTATGCCTTTTAAAGCTACACACCATACATCCTCCCTGACAAGACTTTGTCTTAGATTTGTGGATGGAGGCAGCAGTGCAGCAGAAATCATTGAACACAGTAGACTCGTAGGATTTGATGGGGCTCCATCTTCATGGGCTGACTGGGTATAAATAATTGACCTCGTAGTCTGGGCTCCTGCTCATTACTGTGGGAAGTGTTGGCTTTGTTTGTGATGCTATGAGGGCAGGTGCGAGTGCCTACCGTCCAGCTTGGTTTTCTCCTCTCGCCCTGACCACACTGCCTTCCTTCATCTTTAATGGCCTGTGCCGGGATCGGACGTCCAACCCCTCAAACCTCCAAGCCTTGCCCACTTCATCAAGAAGGTGAATGGTTGGGCAGTAACAGCTACTGCCAGAGAGAAGTTTTTCAGAAATTCTGCAGAATTCTCCTGTGAGTTTAAGGAGTTATGGGCAACATTATCAAAGGGCGCACAGATAGATAGAGAGGGAACACTGACATCTTGGAAAGTTCTGTGGGGAAAGTTTCCAGGTACACACTGAAACTACAATAAAACTATTCAATATACATGGGTTTAAGGTGAAAACTCTGCCAGCATGGAGTCATGCCATCTTGTTCTGGAAGTTTGGAAAGTTATCTTAGGGAGTTGTGTTGAGCAAAGTAGTACAATGGCTTACATCGTTGTACCATATCTGGATAAAATCTAACCCTGAAGAGTACTGAGACAATTAGTAGGCTACCATTTAACCGATTTCTGCTGAAACATGTGCATCTCTGCAGAAAGACACATTCTTGGATCATTAAACATTAAACAGCAATGATGAAGACAATAACTGACAAGATCCACTCCAGTATATTAATTAGTGAAGGGGTAAGCTCAGTTTAGGACAAAAACTTATCTGACCTCTGCACAACATTTATTCATAAGAACATGCAGATATGTCTTATGAATATGATATGGAATGCCCTCCCAGAGTCACTGAGAGCCCCACAAGGTGTGGAGGCCTTCAAAAAAGGTCTTAAGACTCATCTTTTTAAACAGGCCTTTTAGAAATGTAAGTTTTGTTTTAAATTGTTAGTTTTAATGTTTGTTTTGGTACCACTTGGTGCAAGATGTATTACTGTAAGCTCTACAATTTATTTTTTATTTAGTCTCTGTAGCACTTTGAGATTTCTTTGAAATATAAGGTGCGTTACAAATAAAATTTATTATTATTATTATTATTATTAATTCAAGTCTAGAAAAGAAGAAAACATTGACAAACAAATGCAACTATTTTAGGGATTAAAAATTAGGTTTAAAATGTTGCCATTTCAGTAAGCTCATTTTTAATTTCTTAAAGCTTAAGCTCATGTTTTACCTTTTTTATTTAGCTTTTAATTTGCTATTTTTTAATATAATAAAAGGTAAAGATGTTTTAAAAGTCAAAGATTGTTGGTACCAATGTTAAATCATTTCACAAATTGCTTAATTTTAAGAAAGAGTCCTTTATGTTAACATAATGAGCATCAACCCTAAGATTCCAGCTGCCTTTACAGTTGGCTACTACATACCATCATTTTATATTTTTAAAACTGCTAAAAAGCTGTTAGATAAAAATGGATACAATCTCTCAATTTATTTCATTTCCCAGCAATACATCCAAATTTGGAAACACATTCACTATGAATATGTGTGAGTGGCAGAAGTTTCAAGCCAGAGAAACAAAGAGGAGGTGAAAGAAAGAGAGGTGTCTTACCCACAATGTGGATGAAAGAGATTATCAGAGCGATTCCTCGTTGTTTCATTGGTCGCAGGCAGCCGAGGATTTTGGAGAAATTCGCAGAGCTGTCATTGTGTTTTCAGGGAGGCAGAAGAGGGAGAGCAATTGTTTGAACTGGGAGTAAACGCAGTGAAAATGGTGGAGCTGGCATATTTACTCCCAGGGTCTGCACAGGGGGATTACATGCAGCGTTTTTATGTCACCTGTTTGACAGCATCATCTCATGGATGTTTTGAAGGCTCCCTCTCATTAGCTGGGTTGGGCCTGCATTTAATGCAGCTTTGAGTTTGTAAAGACCGCGCCTGCCAATCCTCAAGGCCCTTAACACACAACAAAGGAGAGGGTAATAATCAAAGTGCCCTTGTTTTTCTTTGCAAAACTTGTGTGAAAGATTGCCAGCTCCAATAAGCGACATTTTATATAAACTCTAGAGCAAAGAGGGAAAGAAATAGAAATCAAATTTAAATGTGTTAAATATTTCTTTTTTAAAGGTTTGTTTTAATTTTGTTTTAATAGTTCAAAGATTATACTCTTGCTTCAGTTTAAACAAAAAAGCCTTGAAAAGTGTTTTGCATCATTTTCTGTTTTCTGAGATCGATTTTCTGTGAAACTGCTGAGGAGCCAAATGATCAAGCTGTGCAATAAACTTTTATTTGCAATTAATTCATTTTTTTCATTGGAGGAACGTCATGTAATATCAATTTTAGATGCACTCTTACAAGTGTGTCTTGTAAAATAAATATGTTTCCACCACAAAATACTAATGTTGACCAGCTACCATATTTGACCTCAAAGTCGGCATCAGAAAACTTCTCAGACTGTCTGAGTAGGAAGTCCGACTTTGGGGGTGAAGGGAATTAAAGCTGAATTTTCCATCTCTAAAGTCGGAATTTCCAAGTTCCAGCTACAAATGCAATATTTCATAAATCTCAGAGTTCCTAGTTTAAAGTATAACAAGATTCATACCTTGGAATTCCAACTTGGAAAATCTGAGGTCAGGATCCAAGTGGAAGGTGGAGCTGTTTGTTTCTACTTCTGAAGGTTTATTTTACATTAAGCCAATGTTACCAACCTCAGTTTGGAATGATGTTTATGAACTTCAGAGAAAAATATAACTTTGGTTGTTTTAATTGCTAATAGAGAAGCAAATAGAAAATCTCATTGATTTCCATCTCACAACCTCAACATGCTAATCTCAGGTGTGACGTCATTCCTACTGTAAGCTTCAGAGAGACGACAAATGGTCGACAAATGAACATGATATCAGCAGTTCTTTAAAAGGTTTTACATCAACCGTTTTTTAAATAAACTGCATCAAATGTACTTGTTATAAATGCACAAATACTTTCCAGATTATCTTTATTTGCATGGATTTTTAAACCACGCGTCATTTCATTTTTCTAATTTTCAAATGTTTTCTCGGCTGAGGCTGCTGACCTGATCCAGCTATATGTGGAAGGTAATAGATAGGTGGATGGAAAAGAATGCTGGAGAAATGCTGAACAAGACAACTGGATGAGTCAAGAAGTAATCACTGTAGTAAAGCTTTCGTTTTTCAAGATCTCAAAGAAAATTAGACGACATAACAGCACTGGCCGTTAGATGATTTTGCCGTTTCCTTTCCTAGAGCAACTCATCAACCAGCTTTTGATACAACCTCTCTCGAGCTGACATTTAGTCACAGCAAACACTTATCCTGCAATTATTTGAGATCGTCTTCCTCTCCTCAGAGCTGGAGCTCCATAAAAAGAAACAAACAACAAGAGTGAAGGCTCCCCTGCCAAAAGATACACATTATCATGCAAGCAGACACGAGGAAGAGGGGAGTGGAAAGAAGTTGTGTTGATGTAGATGAAATTGAAGATGATTAAAAAGCACCCAAAACAAACTCTCTACAAAACAAACACTTTGTGAATGGGTCTGTACAAAGCCGAAATGGAACAACCCAAACTCTCCTGTGGAGGAAAGATGAAAAAGACAAGTGTTTAAAAGGAGAGATCTTCTTCAGTTAGGCTGACATATTTACACAATTATGTGCAGGATTCAAAGCATGGCAATCTCTCTGTCTCTTGACAAGTCACAAGAAGTTTAGTTTTGTTCTTCACCTCTTTTACTTTACTGTCAAGTTGATTAACTCAGAATGCGTGACAAAGATCCTGCAGAACAACGGCAAGCAGAAAACCAATATCATCGGGTTTCCTACTGAAACCTCCTTGACCCGCCTCTCCATCAGAGCCTTGCAACCTTTTTCACATGTTGTCTTACATTTACATAGAGTGAAGCATAATTATGAATATTTTCTTGAGTTCTTGCAGACAACAATCTGAAAATATTTTTATTCATCTTCCTTAAATAGTGGCTTTGATCTTGGCACTCTTACATAAATGATAGATTTGTGGAATAACTTGCTTGTTGCTCTGAACTGGTGGAGCTACGGATCTCTGCAGCTCCTCCAGAGTAACCCAGTGACTCTTGGATGCTTTTCTCATTGATGCTTGGTATTCTGCCATTCTTTTACTGTACACTGGATTTTATTAATGGACATTAAAGTCGAATAGAGGGGAAATTCAGGTGTAGGAGCATAAAATAGAAGTGCAGAGATTCACACAAAGGGGGCTGGATACAAATAAATATTTTTATTTGTAAAAATATTTGAGAACCTTTTTTTTTTCAGATCCACTATTATGCACTAGTTTGAATTGGTGCACCATTGCAGTAAAATAAATTGAGGTTTGTGGATGTAACACGGCAAAATCTGAAACAGTTTACGGGGTTTGACCACTTATGTGAAGCTTTCCGACTCTGAAGCTGCTGTGCGAAATACGGTTATATTTCTGAAATCATCAGAAATTTAGTTTAACTAACAGCTGTTCAAATTAGGCTTTACATTCCTAGTTTATTTATTTTTCTGTCAAACATATCCACAGTTATAATACTATAAAGTATGTTTAGGTAACTATTAGTTTGAAAAGGCGGTATACAGAGGTATAACCTTATTTAATCCCCTTTCCCCCCCGTTTCTTTTATATGTCTTAGTTTTTACACATTATTCTTTTAACACATTACTCGCTCTAATTGCTTTGTGAACTATAATTTCTTTTTGTATTTTATATTGATTCCTGCAGGGTGATTAAAGCAGTAGATTATATTGTGCAGCCATCATATTTACAGGCTGATGTTCCACCGGATCACAATATGATACATAAAATGAGCAGTAATGCTATGGGCAATTAAAGTCTGCCACACAAAAAGGACCACATGCTCTTTATACATATTCCCTCTTCCTCTGAGATCCAAAGGATCCGCTAAGTCATCTCACGTTGTCTCTGAGGCATTCACTTACAATGGTACTTTTATCATATGCTTATCAGTGGTGGCCCCGCTCTTATAGAGCTCGATCTTTTGGCCCCTCAATCACTGAGCATATTACTCCTCTGTCAGAGCAAAGCACTTCCTAATGACAGGAAGGCCAGCTGGGACTGAGGAGAGGGCAGGAGGCACATGCATTAACATAATAATCCAAGCGCGGTCCCACAGGCCCCGGGGCCAGACAGCATATTAGGTAGGCTTCCCTCACGAAGGTCTGCGCTGCATGGTGAGCCTGTACACCTGTGGCAAAGGCGAAGATTTCCCTCTGCTAATTGTTGACTGGAAGGGGAAAAGGAATCCAGAAGCAAATCTCTGAACAACGGTCTTGTTGCAAACCGAGATGGGATGTGTGTTCGGTGTTTTAAGGTATCAGAATAGCTCAACGTCCCAGAAATGTTTAGGAACACCGTATCTCGCTCTCCCCGTGTTTGTCTCTGCATCACATTGCAACACAACATAACCCATAAGCCTGACACATATTCTCAGTAAAGGAAGCATCTCCTCGCCTCCTCGTGTTTATTGAAGAGAAACTAGGAGAGACAGAAGCTTTGAGGAGAAGAAAGGGGAGAAAATAATAGGTTCTGCAGCCTTCCTCGTGGCGATATAAAACCTAGTGGCACGCACTGAGGCCTGTGATCCCTTGCAGTGGGGTCCCCTGATACCCTGCATGGCCTGCACGTTTTGAACCACATGAGACAGCTGCTATCATTGCATTAAAGCTGCAGTAATAAAGCCCTGTAGCCTTATCGTTGTAGTTTGCCTGGAGACAAGACAACAAAAAGACAATGCACCAGTAACAAGAGAAAATGTAAAAATGAGAGAAATGCCGGCTTAGTGTAGCTCAGAATTACGTCTGAAACTTTTCATGTTAGCAAACAAAAAGAGCATTTTTGTGAAATTAAAGATAAGAAGACAGTTTCCTAAAAATGTTTGAAATAAAACTGAAAAGTGTGGTGTATCCCTAAATAAAATCCTGTGCAATCAAATGCATTCAGAAATCAAATTGCATGTATAATACAGCTGCTTCTGACTGGCAGAAAGATCAGGGACAAAGATGTGGCAACATTTAAATCAAAACTTTTCTGGATCAAACGGGAGTTCAGAGTAAACCAACATGATGAAGAAGCAACGACAACAGCTGTGGTCATCTGGACTTTCTGATTTGTCTTCTGTAATTTGGATTCCTCTCCATGTTTCCCTCACATTGCGTTTTGATTGGCTACACATCACATTCAACAGGGTGCGTTCTTGTTTTTACTCCATGAACACCCAACACGCTGCAACACTGGGCAAAGACAATCCATCTGGGTTTAATGTCCTTGATTTGACATGGGAACTGTCCTAACGTCCTTCCAATGAGATCAGATCACTCTTAACACACCACACACTGCAAGAATATATCAGAAGATTATATTTAGAATCATCCAACAATCAGAGTTGTTGGAAATTAGGAGATTAGGTCAAAAATCGACATAAAAATCTTTACATGTGAACCAAACATAAGAAGATAGTGGAGGCAAATGAGATCAAAACAGAATCATTTGACCTTCATGGAAAACTGAGCATCAACCCGAACTAATTATTCCCTCCATAAAACACGGTGGAGGCAGCTTCATGCTGTGAAAATGTTTCCTTCAGTAAGACAAGGGAAGCTGATTGGGGATGATGAGAAGACAGACTTACAAAAAAAAAACAAGTGTAACTGAAGCAACACATTTATCCTTGGTGATGATCACAAAGACAAAGACCGCTGCAAATTTCAGATTTTTAAAACATCCACTCTCATTGATATTGTGTTGGTTTATCTCATAAAATATGAAAAGAAAACATTAAAGTTTGTGGTTTGTAACATGACAAAGTACAAAAAGTCAAGAGGTGTGAATAGTTTTGCAAGAATGACAGTCACAGCATCTCTAATGCGACTGCTGCTGTAAGGCTGTCAGCTGCTGGTTGGGGCCACCGACTGAAGACTCGGTTCACACACAGCAGAACCTCAGTGGCAAGACGGATGCACCAAAGGAGGAAGAGAGGAGTTGGAAGAAAGGGGGTCTCAGCAAATCATTTTGATCAAGAGACAAGGTAAGAGTGAGGTGTACCTCCCCCAGCTCCGGCTCCATAAAACGACAACTCTCTAATTGGTGGAAAGGGCAGCCTGTCTGTGGCCGCGCGCTCTTAGATCTCTCCCAGGACAGCCAAGGCAATGTGCCAATTACTGCCAATTGTTGGGCTGTGGTTGAGATGTGGACAGTTGTCCACGTGGGATCAGACTGAATGCTTGCTGGAGCTGCTGCAAATATGAATAACATTGTGACACTTCATTGAACAAGGTTATACCATTTATAGTCGCATCTCTGTGAATTTAGCACGTTGATGAAGAATGAGCTAAGTCAATGTTTCTTTCCCTGGTGGAACGTGAAGAATCACAACAGATGCTTTAATAACCTTAAAGTTGAGTCTACAGCCATTAAAATTAGAGAGATATAACTCACATTTTGAGTGGATATAATGTGGTTTTCATAGGCCAGGACTGAACATATACATTCCTCATCCATTATCCATTGGCTGCACATTGTGGTTCAGGTCAGAGCTGGAGCAAAGCCTCTCCAAGAATCCGGACAGAATCGGAGAAAGTCGGGCCTTTTGCAGCTCTGCACACCCGCGTCTCATAACAAGGGAGGCAGGAAGCGCAGCGAGCCGAGGAAAAAAAACAGCCATAATTCTCACTCAACTAAAAATCACTATAATGCACTTTAATTGTGTAGGCAAAAATCTTTTCAAAAGAGCATGGTAATTTTACCCTGTTAAATAATTCAGCGCACATTAATAACGGCTGGGGCCGACTCGGACGAGCGCGGCTGTTTTCCGGAGTGATGAGCTGCCGGAGCTGGGAGACGAGGCAACTTTTTAACGCCTCATTTTAAAGCCACGTTTTCAAGTAAATGGCGATAAAGATGACCCGGAGTTACCCTGAACCTTTACACACACTCAACACAGATGTTGTCTTTGTGTGTGAAGCTTAAGCTGAGCAGAAATTTACAATCTATGGATGATTTTTGCATCATGATAACTGTCTAAGTGTTACATTTTAAAACAACAACAAGAAAAGACATTCATATATACACTTAATATTGTGAGTGGCTACTTGTGTGTTTCGGTTGCACAAATTGATCAGAAAAACAAAATATCAAAGAAAACGGAAACACACTTCCACCGACAGTCAGAAAAGTCAGAATAAATCGGAAAAGAAAGGGTCATAAACAAGATCTGACAAAGGGCAACGGTAAGTGTATTCTGATATTAGAGATTCCATCCAGCATATAGGAGGTTCAAAAGAGAAATGCAAATGAGGATTTGCATGAACCATTCAGCAGCAAAGGTAATATACATAATTGGGGGAAAGGGGAGGGACAGGAGGGTTTTTTTCCATCAAATCCAGACATGGAGCAACACTTTCTACACTCAGGCATGGATATAATAAAGTACATTTGTGAATCACCCTTAACAGTAATTTCTAAGTCCAATGGAGATTGCAAAACTAAAAAACAAATAATGCCCATATCTTCGTAAACCTATAGAAACAAATAAAATACTTTCAAAGTCAGAAATTCACTCTAAATATTTGCATATAAATAATAAGATGGAATAACTGAAGGACTCTGATTGACGTACAGGACCTCCAAAAAATAAAATAAAAATAAAAATAAAAATAAAAACTACATAGAACTACTTGCTGTCAGTTTGACAAGCCGTTCAAAAACAGACTTTAAGATCTAGTTGAAAGCATAAATCAGCACCACTCAGAAACATGTAAGTCATAATTAAGGTAAAAAAAATTAAACATAACAGGCCTCACTTTCAGAGAAAAAAAGTCTTTTGCATCTCAGTTTTCTGTGCAACTACCTGCAGCTTTCGAGGTAGGCGTTACAAGCCGGTTTAAACATGATTAAATGTAAACAGGCTGACTCTTACATAGTCTGTTTGTTTTTTACAGCAAGTCAGGGGTTTTTCTGAGCCTCAGAACTGCCTTTAAAGCTGATCCACCTCCTTCAGACAGCGCTGCATCCGATTTCCTGTTGTTGACTCGCAGTTGCCACCGAAAAAAAAAAAATGCTGCTGCAGCTTCAGACAACCTTAAAGCACTTTGTATGCCGAAAGAAAAGAGTTAATTAGAAATACAAATTCTCCCAGATTGTTATTAATGGGAACTGTAGAGTAAGCAACACATATTTTGTGCCCATAAGTAATTCTCAGGTATCTTTGATCTGTGGCCCACAGCGGATGCTGCTGCGCGCCGCTGTCTGGCTTCTGGGATCCTGCCAGCACCAGACATCTGGCTACTTTGTTATCATTGGCTGATCTGCTCCCAAGAGGCCACTCTCGTGACACCAGGCAGAGAGTGTCCTGGCAAGGAAAATTATCAGCACATTTTGAGTGGATTAGAGTTCCAAAGTGGTCCTCAAATCTCTACAGGGGTCTAGTGAGCCACACTCTTCTGAGAGTTCCTCAGGGCTCTGTCTTGACACCACTGATGATTTGAAAGGCAGACAGGGTAGCGTCTCCCACTGTTGCGTCACAGATTTCAAGCAACATCTTACCGGAAAGAAGGCCCCAATTAGGATCTGCCACGCGCAGAATGAGGAAAGACTTCCCTTGATTAGTGCAGAGATTCTGCTTAGCTGCAGTTGTTGTGTGTCGCTCATACTCCGATGTCATATAAGCCAAAATGTCTTGAGCCTGCATTTGCTTTAACTGACTAAAGTAGTTTTGTTGTTCTTCCCATTCAGCGCTTATGAAATTTTGACGCTCATAATACCTTTTCATCTCCCAAGGAGTTAAGAACGAGTCTCAGAGGTTGTGTCTGACAATCCGTCATACAAAACACTTAGAGGTCACAGAAAAGAATGCTGCCTAAGCACCGGTTCAGGGGAGGAAAGGAAGCCATGATCTGACAATCTGAACCTTATTCACGGAATTGATTGAGGTATCGTGTCTTTCCTCCTTTTTCCTCTTGGCGTTTCCATTTGTGAATACAAAGGTGCGGTGACCCATAAATATTACATGGTGTGGGGATGCAAAGCAGGAATTAATGACTAGGGTGTGTATCCGTGTGTGTGTGTGTAAGGCAGGTCCCCATGGGATTCTGCTTAGGCAGGCGGGCATAGTGAGGGTGTGGTCTCTGTATCTCTGTCTCTGTTACACACAATGTCGACAGTAAGTCTTTCTCCTCACATCCACTGGGATGAAGGATATTTGGCCAGTGGGCCAACCTGTCTGCCAGTGGCTCTGGGAAAGAATTATTCAGTCAGTTCAGTACCTTTTGAATACCGTGAATTTATTGTTACCATTTTAAGGCGACAAAAAAACTCATTCCTGACATCAATATGATAAACTCTGCAGTTCTGGATTCTCATTCTGAAAAAAATACAGCAATTAAAAAAAAAGTGTACATGAATTACTGGACGTTAAGTGTTAATCACATACATGTAATACTAATTCTCCAAAGTATTCCTCATGAGTCGCTCAGTTTTTGAAATAATAATTTTTTTAGCATGCGATGAGGATTTAAAAACTCCTGGTTCAAAGACAATCTTGACAGATTCATCAAGAAAAACAAGCAGGAAGAAAGTGTCATGTTGTTCCTTGTGCTTTCTCAGCAAAGTAAAAGTGGACATGTTGAAAGTCAGATGAGACATTATTCTCTCAGAATCTCTCAAAACATAAAATATTTTTTGAAACTTTGTAAACATGGATAAAAATGTAGATTTGAGCAAAAAGCATTAACTGGTTATTACGTGTTTTCCAGCTCAAGTCCCATTTTATAATACAACCAGGTAAGTATATTACCTTAAGTTGTTATAAAAATGCTACAGATACAATACATATTTAAAAACAAAATTGACTTTGGGATTTGACGCCTAGAAATTGGGCCTCTGTCTCTTTAAGAAGCTCCTGCTCTTTCCAGCATTCTGCCTTCAGCATATTATCACAACAACATGCATCCTTTTCCCCTCCTATAGCCGTTTTCATGAGCATTAGATGGAGAAGTAGCATATATGATGAGCTCAGCAAATGTGCAGTTCCACCAGCTGACGGCTAATTTCTGCTGACGCTAGTCTGGAGGAGCTGAGTGGGAAGGATGAATGGAGAGGTCCTCAGTGAGGTAAAGCTTGGCTGGAGACTGCAGTTTTGTGTAAATAGGCAATGCATAGTTGGAGGAAGTGTTAAGGCACCCCTGACTGGTTGTCATGGGAGATTCAAGGATTCCTCAAACCTGCATAAAATAATTAAAGCAACACTCCAGGTATGTTATGTTAGGTCATAAAAATTGACTAAATAATAAGGCATTTTGTTAGCTAATCTGCAGACAATAGTTGGCAAGAATGTGTACATATCTTGTAAATTTCCCTTTTTCTGGTTATTGTAGCTGAACATTACCTGCTATTTTTTTATTCCAGGCTGCATGCATAATTTAATCAAAGTGAATTTTGATAGACATTTTTCACTAGTAAATATGACAATGACTTTACTAGACAGAGAAAACGATCATTTATTTCAAACAGGGCTGCGAGTCAACATGGTGGACCAAGGTAATGATAGTAAATCAGCTATAGAAGAAACACTGTAAAACCAGGTAATATGTGTTTGGACACACTGAGGGGATGAAACAGTAGACATAGCAAGGTACAAGAAAGAGACAGACAAGCAGAAAAATACAAAGAAAGTAGCGAGACTGAGATGTGCTTTTCTGCTCTGCTTAGCATGATGAATCAGTTGAGGAGGGGCCACTTGACACCTGTCACCTAACCAGCCAGGCACAATTACCCCCAGGGGGAAGACAGGGGACTTGCGAGGGAGTTGCGCATAGCTCCCAGTGAAATAGACGAGCGTTTGAAGATCATTAGTGTTACAGGCCCTGTCTTCATGGCCCTGTCCAACCTCCTGAATGGTTCGCTTTGATCACCGTGATGTGTTTTTGTCAATAGTATGGGTACACCGCATAAATTATAAAGTTATACACACAAAGTCAGCAGGTAAAATGACACAGTCAATTTCTGTTTCGGACGCAGATGGAGCACATTATTGCTGTTAAGGAGCTCCGTCTTTGGTCTGCAGCTAATAATACGCAGAGTCTGAGCTCTCAATGCTGCAGTCACATTTGAGCCAATCGCTTTGCAGAGGAGTTCTCATGAGACGCAAGAAATGTAAAAAGATATCAAAATATTTTAGTCTGAACAATATCTATCTATCTATCTATCTATCTATCTATCTATCTATCTATCTATCTATCTATCTATCTATCTATCTATCTATCTATCTATCTATCTATCTATCTAGTGGAAAAATGATAATCTGAATAAAAAGAAGAAGCAGTTTCCAAAGGATGAATTCATTTATTAAGGAAAATTAGCAGATCAGCCAACCTGGCAGTGGCGTCCCCAAAGGGGAGTAAAAGAGGGCAGTGGCCCTTTAAAAAAATCTGTTCAGGTCACACAAACTTCTTCTAGCTGTATCCTCTATAATCAAGTCATAAGTGTAAAATCCAATAAATACAGGAATAAAAGATGAGTGACCTCAATAAAAAATAATTTATATGTATACACATTAGAGTTGCAAATAATGATTATTTTAGTAATCGACTATTCTGATGATTAATCAATTAATCACATAAAATGGCACATTAACAGATCTGTAGATTTTGCAATTAATTACGCAAATAAACATTTTTTTCTTAAAAAATAAACAATGTGTTTCCTACAATGCCTCCCTTTAGTGAATTTGAACTGGGTGAAGGAAAATTTTCCACTTGAGGAGTTTTGAGTATGTTTAAAGACAAAGTTTTTATTTATTTATTTATTTATTTATTTATTTATTTATTTATTTATTTTACCTTAAATGCGAAATTTATATATTTTTGTGCAGTTTTGACTTTGAATATGTTTTTTTCAGCAAATGGCCTTATTTTATGTCTGTATATTCCAGATAACAATTAATCAATTACTGCACTAGTAATTAAAAATCAGTTCATCACGAATAATTCGATTAATTGTTTTAGCGCATTAAGAGGTGGAATTTATGGTGTGCTTTCGATCATTCAGTTGCAAAGAATGATCGAGCCTTAGCTTTTAGAAAGCTGATTTTGTGGTTTCAACTACAAGTCATCCAAGTCCTTAAGCAGCAAAGCCGCGTCAGACCATCACAGCATCCAGCACCATGGTTGATATATGTGTGTGAACAACAAACACAAGGCATGCTTGGTTTACATGACACTGTAGGAGGAAGAAGTGCTCATGATTAAACAGCGCTGATGGTTTTCCTGTTGACAGAAATGCAGATATCTGCTGCAGCATGCCCTTTTAGTATTGTGTTTTGCGATGCACTGCAGTGGTTTGGTGTTGAAAATGATCATTAGAGCTGATGAGGCAGGGTTTCGCACCGTGACAGCATGACAGCAGAGAGCTTTTTAATTTGTCGGATCAGATTGTGACACGCTCCATCACATGGCGCACGGAAATCTTTTTATTTGCGTGGAAGACTGGAGGAAAGAAGGTCAATTAGCATCAGCCATTAGACAACCCAGTGACAAGCAATATATTACTCTGTGGGACAGTCAAACTAATGAGAGACACAGCAGAAATACTCATGCAGGTTGTACAGAATCCTACAATCCTCCTGCTACATTAATCATTTGTACAGCACTTGACATATGAATTCCTTATAGTCACAGGTTCTGAAGCGTTACTCTTCACATTAAATGCCTTTCTCCCATTGAGTTTTTTTGAGCTATAAAGGTCATTTTTACCAAAGGAAATGTCAGTCATGTCAAATATTATCCAACAGAACCATATGTATCAATGATACATCAAATGCTCACAGTTTACAGGCATTCATCCCCCTACATATTTAAAAATAAGCTTTTTATTACATCATTTCCAAAAGCGACTGTATTGTTCTGCAAAAATCACAAAAACATCAACCAGTTGGATCTTTGCCAAAAGCATCATGACCGAAAGAACCTCATTTTATCGGCTGAGACAATCTCAAAGTGGGTTTCTTTTTTCTTTGCCAGCCAGGCTTTATTTGGCTGGATGTCAGGTTTAACACGTCTCTCTCGATATTGATCTGAAGTACCTAAAGGTATGTGACATCATTATGAAGCTTGACCTTATCATCTGCTGCCCTGCAGCCTGTAGACTGGGCTGGGCTTGAATCTAATGCGTATCCCCCTAAGGTCAGCACCTGGTGCGTAATAGGGAAATTTGGGGCGCTTTTATTTGTTTTTCTGGCCTTAGAGCCTGAGGTCAAATTCTCTTCTACACCAGATTAGTTGGTTCTACTGAACACTATTAACAGTTGAAATGAAATCAGTCATTATGACACAAACACATTTGGACACAGAGTTTATGTCGTAACAATATAATAGTATGAATTTACCTATAATGGTCACCTGTGTTTGATGTGTAACAGGTATGTGAGCTTGGAAATAAAGAATAAGAAAATTAAATTGCTGTAGTCAACTAAAAATCTATTTTAGTTTAGTTTAGTTACATAAAAATATCAATATCTGCTGTGAACACCACAGATCAGACACGTAGATCAGACACGCCTGTGGAAAGTTTTCAAGCTTGTGGCCAGACAGAGACAAATAATGATTTGAGGATTTCAAACCAAGAACATAAACCATTACAGAACATTGTTTCTGTTGGTTTTAAAGGTTTTGTCTCCCTTTTTCATGATCACATACAAGAGAGATATGGAGGGAGTAGCATTGAAAGCAGATTAAAATGTAAAAACAAAGAAATATGTGGTAAAGTATAACAGTTTATGGAAGAAAATCCTCTGCGGTTTTTAATTAATTACTAAAAATATGGAAGTTTTTGACTTTTCAAGAAAAATAAATATATATATTTATTTACATAGTAACCTTGTGACTTTTGTGAGTGTTGCTTTAAGAAAACAATCTTTTATTTCTGCACAGAGCACAGATCTATGCATCCATGGGGAGAACATACAAACTCCATGCAGAAAGACCTCAATTTGGGATTCAAACCCAGGATTTTCTTTCTGCAAAGCAACAGCATTATTACAACAGCATTATCATTTCTAAAAATGATTCTCTTCATTAAATCAGATTTTCATGAACATCTTAAATAGCGCTTGAAAACGCAATTTAAAACTGAGAAACATCTACGAGGTGTCCCACATACTGCAGGACGTTGAAGTAGTTGAAAAGCTGTGGTGGATAAAATCTAAGCTTGATAAGGAAGATTCTGAAATGTTGGTGATAGAGGGGACAAGCCTTTATTGTCTTTATGGGAGTTTTTGCTGACGGTACTGAATGTGTCATGTTTCCATTACTGCTGACTGAAGCTGGAGAGTTTTATTATCTCAGACAATCCAGAAATAAATGCAGATTTTCTCCCACATTGTAAACAAAACTTGAAATGTGTTTTTTCTAGTTCAGTACTGGAAGTCTCTTACATCCTGTTTCAATAGATGTCAAGCAGATGAGCTGCATGGAAAATGAACAGTTCCACCTTCAGCATTCAGTAAGAGACCAGTTCTGATCCAAACTGGTTTTAGGTGAAATAAACACCATGCATCCATCAAACCCTTGGCTAAACCTGCTTTTCTCTCTGTCCCTGCAGACTTTACTATGTGCATGGGCAGCTGGGGCTCATTGGGAGGGTGATCATCCTGCAGTCAGAAAGTCATCGGTCCTCTGCATGGATGGGACTGTGGATGATTCAATGTGACTCAGAGTGTAAAGGCTCTTTGAATGCTTGATATGACAAGAAAAGCAATCGCTTTACCCTTTCAGTATAGCATCTGGCTGTTGAGTTCTTCAGCTCAACCAATCATTTCCATGTTTATTTATGCATTGTTTGGGATTTTGGGCACATTAACCATGCTTTATTTTAGGTTGTTACAATTTCCAGAGCACCCTGTCTATAGAAAAGGTTCACTGAATAGTTCAAAGGTCATGCACAGAATTAGGAAAATATGCACCCAAATGTATCCTCTTAATGTTTGGAAAGACTTCTAGAACTTAGCTAAGTTTTAGCTTAAATCTCCTTTAACAGCATCAGCAAAGCAAATCAAATGATTAGTTTGGATTCTGTGAAGTTATAATCAGTAATAGTTCCGATGAAGTAGTAGAAAGGTATCAGTTCATGGCAAGCTTGTTGGAAGTAACTCTTTGGATGGGTGTATGGCTAAAAGACAGTCTGACATGAAATGTATATTTTAGAAGACTTTAACAAAATGTTCATATCATCGTCCAAAATTGCACAACACAACTGTAGATGTCTAATTCTCCAGCCAAGCAACAGTCCTGTTTTTATTTGAAGCTGTGATGTTTGAGCCTTCCGGCTGTGTCAACCTGCCATTTAGATTTAGTCTGAAGTGTTCATCAGCATAGACTATGGCATGTCCTTGTGATTTACAGGTATTCCACTTTTTGGGAAATTATTCAGAAGATTCACAATCAGTAGTTTCACTAGCTTGTTAGCCTTCATCACATGAGAAACTTCATTTCACTGCAAAAACACAAAATCTTACCAAGTATTTCTGGGCTATAGTTTCAACTGCAAACCTCTTAGTACACTTGAAATAAGGCAAAACTCGCTTACATTGAAATTGGCAGGAAGATAGAGGAGCTTGTTTCAAGTAAATAATTCCTTAATATTGATGAAGAAGTGTTAATTTTACTGGCAGATTATTTCACTTATAATGTGGGGAAAAATATTGTTATAAGTTAAATAATCTGCCTATTGATTGAACTATTGATTTCTGCCTATTGATTGAACTATTGATTTCCATCAATATTAAATAATTATTTACTTAAAACAAGCTTCTACATCTTCCTGAAAAGTCACTTGTATGTTATATTTATATTATTTTCAGATATTTACACTAAAAACTACCAAAATACTTGGTAAGATTTTGTGTCATTGCAGTGTTCCTCCAGTGATATCTTTCAGCTACTTGTATGAACTGAACAAATCTGGATAGTTTTGTTTACCAGAAATAAAATAGAATAGAAACGTCCTTTATTGTTCCACAGAGGAGAAATTCAGGTGTAACAGTGAATATGTACATCCACATAAATAATTTCTGAGAGTGTTAAAAAAATATATCTAAAATAACTTCACAAAATATCTATTTAAGAAAAAAAAACTAACACTTTAAGGGATTACGGTGGTCTTCTTTTAGTTTTGTCATTTATAGTTTACAGTTGGCAAATTATACTCATAAATTATCTTGCAAATGGCTATGGTTTGATTTCTTTGCAGGTGTGGGCTGGATTGTTTGTCACAAATCTGTCAAGAATTTCAGACACCAGTTAACCGAACAGTTGTGTTTTTGGACCGTGGGAGAAAAACAGTTCCACATGTAAAAATAATCACTTTTGCAAAGGGGAGGAAATGCATATGCCTTGCAGAAAGACTCCAGGCCGAGATTCAAACCCAGATCCATGTCGCTACAAGGTAACAATGCTGCCGACTGCACCACTGTGCATCTCCTTTGTAAAATCCAAATGCTACAAACTCTGGTGTACAGAGGGGTCTCAATTTTTAGTTGATGTCTCAACTAAAATACATATTTCTTAGATTCTCTGAGAACTGCTGATACTCATAGAGAGATCAAATAGGAAACCATCAAACATTCCCTGCCAGTTGTGCTGCAGTTCAAGTGCAGCTGTTGAAACCTCTTATTATCTCAGCCGCTGAGCCACTTTCATTGTTTCTGAGCTGCACCACCGTGTGTGACATTTAGTAAATCTAGAGGCTTTCTAGCTTTTGTAGTATGCATTTAAACAACACATTAAAGGCAGAATGTTCCTCTTGGAGCCCTTCACATTTCCCAGGTAAAGCAGATGAATAAATAAAGCCCCACTGTCGGCTGAAACTCCCCCTCTTTGCGTGATTTGCAGTTGCCTTGAGTCAGATCCTGATCTCTTTGTAGACCCTCATGCAACAAGCATTGACCTTCTGCTCCAGCATGTAAAGAGCTCTGTGAGATTCAAAAAGGAGAGGAGGGGGACTGAGAATAAAGCCAGCACCTCCACAAGCCGCCAGGAGACTTCATCCACTCCACACTCCTCTCCTTCAGTCTGGCTTCGTCTGAGCTCAGCTTGTGTCTTGGAGGTAGATACCTTGTTGGAGCCACAAAGGAGCGGCTCTGTAATAAAAACAGCTGTCTCTGGTGGTCTTGGTGTAATTGGGATTGTTAACGTGGAGAGCTCTCCTGAGGGAGGCTGAGCAGAGTATGTCTTTGTGTAAAGCACATAGACACCTCTGCACCAGCAGTCCTCAATTTGATGTAAGTACGAGAGAGAGAGAGGAGAAAGGAAGCAAGCAAGTCACCTGAGTTATGTCAGGATGTGCTGTGTGAGCTCGTTCTGTTTTGCTCTTCCTATTTTGATGTCAAGTTATCTTAAATAACAAGAAATCATCATTTCAAAACTGGGGATGCACCAATCCGCTTAGTTAATTTCTGATACCGATACATATATCTGAGGTTTAGAATCAGCGGATACCGATCCGATACAGAAAAACATTGCTCAGTTGACTTAAAATGTTTCTTTTTTTAAATACAACCACAAATGTACAGAATTACAAATTTATCTGGCAAATCTGCACCAGTACAGCACACTTAGATACACCAATAGTTTAATAAGCTTGGTCAAATATGTAAAAACAACTTTTAACTTGTTCTGTCAGTTCAAATGGGAGCATAAAAGCCAATGTGTACAGAAAATGGATGGATGGATATCATCAATATCTGTGTGGGACAAAAAAGATATTAAAATCAGATTGATGCTTCTCTAGTCAAAATGCTACCATGTATATCATTAAAGTGTAATCTGTCTCATGAAACCTGTCCTGCTGCAATAAAAGACTTTGTCTTACATAATAAATAAAAGGGAACACTGGGCCAGTCTGAATGCAGGGCTAATTGTAACACAAAGCTTTTATTGAAGTGTTAAAGGTGGAATGTTGTGAACTTTCAATCAGTTTGAGATAATAAGGAAAATATCCAACATTTTAAATACAGGAGCCTTTATAATTCATAGAGGTTTGTGGAAAAGAGCATTCAGCATGCAGAGCATATATATGTCAAAGAGCAGAATATTGAATATCAATAAAAATGAAACTGTTAATAGAAGTAGAAATGTCTGAAAGATTAATATACATACAGATAAAAATTAATTATTGAGATGTGATCACATGCTCCTCATAAATAAAAAGAGGTGGATCAATAGTTATGTCTTGTTAGTAACCTTCTATGTATTAACAGTGCATAATAAATGGTTAAAGACGGTTAATTTAATATACAGCTTTAGTATGTCCGTAGTTTGTAATGATACATATTAAATTTACTATGTTCAGATCTGGTAATTTACAGCTATAATGTGTCTTGTTGGGGTAAGTTGGAACTATTTACTGCTGCCTCTTTAACTGAAGCTGTAAAGAAACAGCAGTTTGCTGAAAGATACTGTGATGAAGACGTTAAAATAATAAACAGTGCACTAATTTATATTTTTCAATTATTTTGTTAAAAAAAAGTTCTGTAAGCTAAAAACTAAAATGATCAGTTTACAACCCTTATTTTGAAGTGCAAACAGAATAAACTCTTGTTGCCCTGTTGTATTGATGGAGTCAGGTAATAAAAACATAAGTGGGCTGGCAGATAATTATATAAAACTTAAATCTCCTAAACTACAAATCTTTCACCTGGCAGCTAGCTGTTGGCTGCTAATGCTGCTAAATTTGGCATTGGCTTCACTAAAACTAAAGGGCTGTGTCACACTTTTTGATGAGCCTGGACTGTATTTATTCAGCTAAAATCTTAAAATCTTAACTGAATACTTTTGTAATGAATAGAGTTTGCTTAAAAATAAATCAGCTTGGGATTTCTAAAACCTTTATTTCTATTTGTGAAACCATGAAAATGGAGCACTTTCAATGGTTTTTGGTGTTTCAATCACTGGCGAATAAGTCAACCAGAATAATGGAGCAAAACACATTCAAATACATGTATGTGAGGAAATCTGGAGGGACTGAAATTGTAAACTATGACAAGATATTTTGGTTTTGATTATCCTAGTTTGCTTCTCTTTTTTTGAGCAACTACTAGCCTCATCAATATTTTGTTTTGGTGTGCATACAATATAGCTACAATTAGAATTACTCGGTTACTTGCTAAATATTGAAGGTAAGTGATTCAAAATAAAGAGTAAAAGAAGAATATCACCACAAAATATGGGCATGTCAAACCTACACTAGAATATTCTACACTGTGCATAAACTTTAAAATACTGTTTGGCATTTGAAACTTTTACTCTCTTTGTAGAAAAAGTTGCCAATAATAATATTCCATCTCCTTCTTGTGGGCCCAGTATATATCATGTTTTGTGAGGTTTGAGCTGGACGTAAACGCAGACACTAGTACATAAGAAGCATGATGAAATTTGAGATGAACAAACAAATGTTTGCAGTGAGGCATAAAGAGAGCCAGTAAAAAACATGGCAGGATGTAACAGAATGAACCGAGAGTAAACGATGCAAACCAGAGGACTTAAAAACAGAGATGCGACCACTGAAATGGGGATCAGGTGAGTCCAATTAGGGGAATGTTGAACAGCTGTGAATGAACACTGAGCAGGAGAACTGAGCGAAGGAGACAAATTAACACAGACGATACAGAAGGGGTCTGGCACAGATACAAAAGGATCTAAAATAAAAAAAAAAGGGTGAAGCCTTAAATTTAAACGGAGAATAAACGGAAATGCACAGAGAAAATAAGGATTTAATAATAAACTAAACACTCAAATGAACTAGTATGGAGAGATAATGGCAATGCTAAATAACTCAACACAGCAAGATCTTATAGACAATAACAAACCACTTGGAAAGGGCAACACGAATATCCACAGATCAAATCAAAATAGTTGCTCCCTAATTATAATCAATATTAAGGTGCAAAATTGAGCAAACAGCACAAAACTACATTATATTTTACATGAAACTTCTCTATTTATCACCATAATTTATGAAAGATACATCAATGCAAATTCAAATAAACTAACATGAAATGTCTTAAGTACCTGGACATGAGGTGGTGTGTTTACAGGTATGGTAATCTGTAGGTTTAATTATAAGTGCAAGTTGGTAAATTTACACCCGTTACAGGTGGAGATGCCATAAAACTCCTGAAATGTTCTTATTGATTTCATTTTGGTATCTCAAGATTGTCAGTCACCCCCTTCTGGCCATTCCATTTAAAACACTCTAGAATAATCCCTATTTGTAAAAATGCTCTTCTGCAAAAATAAACATTTCCTGAATCTTTCCTTTTCTTTTTGTCACATTATAATTACAAACTTGTATGTATTTTATGAGATTTTAGGTGATAAACCAACACAAATACTGTATAACTGCTTACACAAAAGGGACAAATGAGAAAAGAATTGAATATTTTTTCCAAATAAAAACCTGGAAAGTGTGGTGTGCATGTTTTTAGCATTTTTTTTTTTTTTGAAGCTCCAAAATATATTCAAACTACCTTCAGATGTGACTTAAGTGACTTAGATTCCACAGGGTGTAATATCATCTTAGTGTAGTTCAGTATAAATCCAATCTGAGAGATCCATGTTAGATATAAAAATATGTTGACAAAACAAATATAAGCTGATTACTTCACAAATCTACCAAGAAAAAAACATTGTTGAAAGAAAGTCTTACGATCCTCTGGTTAAACAGGAACATTTAAATTTTCACCTTCATGCTTTCATACATAAATGTTTTTTTTTAGTGGGAACACACAAGGAATTTAGCTAGAGTTAATTGGAAAATGGATGAAAGCAAAATGCAAGGCAATGTTGAAAAAAAATCATTTTAGAAGCTGCAAAAGACTTGAGGCTGAAGAGACGGTTCTCCTTCCACAGCACACAAACCCTAAACATGAATCCAGAGCTAAGTCGAATGGTTTAGATCAAGCCATGTTCATGAGTCTGAGCCATCTCGCAAAGATGAATTGGAAATCACAGGCAGAGAGAATACAAATGCATATCAAACTTTTCAGATATGAATTAGTTAAAAATATTTCATTCCTTATTAAAAAAAAATCTAAAATAAAATCCAAATAAAATTAACTGCAACGTCTGGGTGAGAATTGAACAATTTGCAAAACACTGTGGGCCTAAATCAAAACTTGTTCTGTTCTCCAACAGATTTCTGACTGCAGGTAAATAGTGTGGTGTAATTGTGTTAGTGTTTGCCATGACAGATCCTTCAGAGATAATCCTGTTAAGCATTCAGACATGATGTCCTCCCTCAAACGTGAGAAAGCTGTTGGCAAAGGATGCAAAAGCCTTTAGGTTGGGAATAAAAACGCGCTAAGGAAAGTGTTGGAGAGCATGCTTCAAAGCCAATTGCTTTTGAGAAGCCAGGGCTTGATTTATTTGACTTAAGATATACTTTTTTGTGTGTTTCATTGTGAATGAAAATTTCATACACCGATTTAGAGGTGGTGAAATATAAATGATTCCTTTAAAGTTTCATCATAAATCAGTCTTGTCGGTATATGTGAGCAGACGCTGATCCCTCCTTGATGTCTCCGGAGCCCTGATCTCCGTGTCTCCCCCCCAACCACCACCTCATCTCCTCCCCCCTACTTCACCCCGATCTCTTAAGGTGGCTCCAGCAGCGCCTGTTTGTCCCGCTGGGGGGAACCGCGTCTTGCTGCTGGGGAGATCTCTGGCAACACCAACAATGCTGCTGTCACAGCTGTGGGGAAATCAAGCTCTGGAAATAAATATATATACATTTATATATATTTAAACCTGTAATAGCAAAATGTAGGAATGAGATTGTTACCTCTGCTGTGAAAAAGCCAGCAGGATCTCCACGTTTTCTTCGCCGCGTAACTAACTGTGCTGTACAATAAGCGGCTGAAATACGTATGACTTATGCTGAACGCATGGATCCACTCAAGGGCTGCAGGATGCCTGTTCCGCTCAGTCAGCCGTAAAATATGTAGAAACTGTAATGCACTGAAATACTGCAGTAACGAAACACAATTAAAAGGGATTCAGAAATGTGTATTAAAAAAAACAGAAATGGTTAACGCCTCTAACATTTATGTCAGATAATGCAAACAGAAGTTTTGCTTCAAAATGAAATACGACAAATAAAACAAAATAAAATTATTTAAAAATATAATTTTAAAAAATTGAATGATGATTTTAAAAACTTGTATTTTGTTTTTTTCCATAATTTCCTGACGTTTTAAATCTATCACCCTGCGGATCATCTTAAACAATTTAGATACTTCTTGTTAATTACACTGTGATTAAATGTTGTAATTACGTTGCCAATAATGTGCCCTTAATTAGCGGAGAGATAAGATAATGGCTTGCTATGACAAGAATATTAATTTAGAAGTAGCTCATTTTTACTATTATTTTAAACCAACTTGGGTTTTCGTGCATTAGCTCACAGTGTAGTGGAAAAGGGAAATATGCGACTCTAAGGCAGCAAAGCAGGGTAAAAACTAATTTTGATAAGTTTAGTTTAATTACTTTAATACAAATGGAATTGATAAAGAAAATCAAATAAATTAAATACTAAAATTTTGAATAAATTAGTTTGAACCTTTTGCTGATGTTTAGTTGTTTTTCTTCGCGGTAAATGAATAAAAATAATTAAAGCAATAACGTGTATTTAACTTTTCATTTTCAAGCAAAGAGATAAAAATGTGGAAGTATATTTGGTGTTATTAATATTCAATAATATTATTTGCTAGCATGTCTTAAGCGTGGTTGGCAAAATTTAAAGATAAAATATTTTCACAAACACAAAGAGGGAATAAAAAAACTTCACTGTGGCTCATTAGAAGACGTGCTGGTAACGAGGTGTTGGTGATGAAGTAGAGTCATTGGAAATAAATGCCTTGTTGTAGACTGCCCATGCGCAGAGTCCCCAGCGGCGGCGGCGGTGTGGCTAATGAAGAATAATAAATCATGAAAGGGTTTTTCAGGTGCAGCTGCGAGTGGAGTGTGTGTGTGCGTGTGTGTGTGTATGTCTCTATATGTGTGTGTGTGTGAGAGAGAGAGAGAGAGACGCAAAGAGAGGAGGAGAGGGAGGGTGTGTGTGCGCGAGAGAGAAAGAGAGAGAGAGAGGGAGGGAGAGAGAGAGAGAGAGGCGGAGAGAGACTCAGTCTGCCCTTCGCCTCAGAGCGCAGCCAGTTTGGGTCCCCGCAGCATTCAACCGAGTCGAAGAGATACAGTCACCAAGACTACTTTTTCCACTTACGTCCATTTTCAAGACGGAAGCTTTTTTTTTTTTTTTTGACTAAAAACAAAACAACAACAACAAAAAAGAGCAACGAAAACAGCAACTATAGCACGAAGTTATTTTGGAAATCCTAAAAGACGAAGAGAAACTTTTTGATTTTTTTTCTGGCATCTGTGAAGAGTTTCTGCCAAAAGAAAAAAAAAAGAAAAAAAATTAAAATCCAAGGCAAAAAAATATATTTGGTGGAGATTGATGGAGAAACGCTGAGATTGTTTTTGAACATCGCGCCACAAGTCTGTAAAGGAAGGGGGTCAGCCGCCTGGGTCTTTGGCGTCTGTGATTCCTCACCTCAAACCAGACCAGACCAGACCAGACCACCTCCACATCTGCTCCAGTAATAATAAATAAATGTGACTCGGTGTCGGACCGCCGTCTTTTTCCTGCCTGAGCGTTTTACTCGACAGCGATTCGAGATTCCTGCGAAGCTATTGGACTTGAACTCCTAGCCGAGGAGGCGGAGTCTTAACTTATTAAAAGGAACTTTCGGAGGTTCGGGCGCCAGCAAATATGATGATGATGTCTCTGAACAGCAAGCAGGCTTTCACCATGGCCCACACCAGCCTGCCGGAGCCCAAGTATTCCTCGCTGCACTCATCCTCGTCCTCCACTCTGACTTCCAACGCACCGTCGTCCTCCTGCTCATCCTCCCGCCACAGCAGCAGCAGCACCATCATCAGCAGCAGCGGCAGCAGCAGCAGCTCGGAGGTGATGCGCAGAGCCTGTCTCCCAACCCCACCGGTACGTATTCTGCATAATCACTGCTTAAAGGCACATTTTGACAGCCCACTTTTTTTTTTTTTTTTTTTTTGCTTGATGTTTTTTTCATGTCTGCACAGCAAATCACCCAACACCTCCATTTTTTTTTCTCACTCTGCTCAACTTATGTATTCAGCCGGCTTTGCCTTTCGTATTAATTTTTATGACCTGGGATGTTGCATGCGTCTTGTTTTGTGTGCTCCCCCTTTTTTTTATGATTTCTTTTTTTTTTCTCATTCTGGAAATGTTTTAAACCGAGGAGTGGAGGGAGAATTCCCTGCTGACAGTTATGTGTGCATTCTATTTGCAATTGCAGAGCAATATATTCGGAGGCTTGGATGAGAGTTTGTTGGCCCGGGCTGAAGCTCTAGCGGCGGTGGATATAGTCTCGCAGACCAAGAGCCACCACCACCCTCCACATCACAGTCCCTTCAAGCCGGACGCGACCTACCACACAATGAACACTCTCCCCTGCACCTCCTCTTCCTCCTCTTCCTCGTCGGTGCCTATTTCTCATCCGTCCGCCTTGGCTAGCCACCACCATCACCACCACCACCACCACCACCACCAGCCTCACCAGGCGCTGGAGGGGGACCTGCTGGACCACATCACCCCGGGACTCGCGCTGGGAGCCATGGCAGGGCCGGACGGCTCGGTGGTTTCCACGCCTGCGCACCCTGCCCACATGGCTGGCATGAACCACATGCACCAGGCGGCCATCAACATGGCTCATGCCCACGGGCTACCGCCGCACATGGGCATGAACGACGTGGACGCCGATCCTAGGGACTTGGAAGCATTCGCGGAGAGGTTCAAGCAAAGGAGGATCAAACTCGGGGTCACCCAGGCGGATGTGGGGTCAGCTTTAGCCAGCCTTAAGATTCCCGGAGTGGGCTCTCTCAGTCAGAGCACCATCTGCCGCTTCGAGTCCCTCACGCTCTCCCACAACAACATGATCGCTTTGAAGCCCATCTTGCAAGCGTGGCTGGAGGAAGCCGAGAAATCGCACAGGGAGAAACTTAACAAGCCCGAGTTGTTCAACGGCGCGGAGAAGAAGAGGAAGCGCACGTCGATAGCCGCGCCGGAGAAGCGCTCGCTGGAGGCCTACTTCGCCATCCAGCCGCGTCCCTCCTCGGAGAAAATCGCGGCGATCGCTGAAAAGCTGGACCTGAAAAAGAACGTGGTGCGGGTCTGGTTCTGCAACCAGCGGCAGAAACAGAAACGAATGAAGTACTCCGCATGCGTCTAAAAGAGAGAGAGAAAGAGAGCTAGAGAGAGGGGGAAAACACCACAAAAGACTTGGAACTGAATAAAGATTATTTGTATCATATTTCCTAACTCACACCCTCTTTTTCAATCATAAGACTTTGAACTTCGAAAAAAAAATTATCCTGAAAACGAACAATGAGTGAAAAAAAAGAGAAAAACTCACCACGACTCTGTCAGAGGAAGATGTGGAGTCAATAAGGCATCGTTTGACGGAGCAAGTAAGAACCACTGTTTCCACTTACTATGCCTCACCTTTTCAATGCCAGCGCAGTCAGAGTTGCTTCGATTTTTATTTATAATTCCTTTTAAACGCTGATTATTATTTCCCGACAAAAGCAGCATTTTTGTGATTTATTTCTACGCAAAACGAGGTTGTTTTAATTCAAAGCACTTGGTTGGTTGTTCCTGTTTTAGGCTTCTGAGCTACATTTTCTTCCCTTCGAGTTCATGACAATGCAGTCTGACATTTATTCAGGTCCGTGGGGGGATTAAGCGGACAGTTGGTCCTGAAAGCTAATATTAGATTACTGCCAAATAACCTTCTGTAAATTAACATCTTACTTGTCAAACACTTCATTTTGTGTCTAAATGTGTTATTCTTTTCACCCATTTTGTTTTCAGCTCTAAATCAGGGATCTGTTTCTGAGATTCCCGGCGTTTGGACTCAGATCGGGTTGTTTTTGAGGCCTCAGTGTGCGGAATGATCAAAACACTTTGAATAATTCGTGCAGATTATTGTGATTAAATATATATATTTTTTATTTTTAATTTGCCGTTTATGTTTCGTTTACAATCCAGCATGGGCCGGCTGTCTTATGAACTATTTATTGGGTGAGGTCATGTTTACTTCATTATATATTTATTGGGAATCCCCCCCTCCCTCCTCGTTTAGCTTGAGAAAAATCAAATTCTGACAGCAGCTCGGCTTGTTGTTGTGGTTTAAAGGGAAGCGACTGTGGAGTTTAAAAAAAACAAAACTACAGTCTCAAATTTGACGAATTTTAACGTTTGAGATGGCACAATCGAGAGATATATGAGATTAAAATATCGTTTTAAATTATTATTTTTATGTATGTTTTTCCTGCTATTTATTTGTATAAATATGCGCGCATCATGATGAAATCGTTGCTTGTTAAAAAAAATCACTTTGTTTTACTGTTTTTTTTTCTTGAAGAGAAAAAGAAACTGCTTCATGGAAGTATACGTGTATAATGTAAATATTTTCATTGGAATCAGTCGATGCACATAAATATATTCGTACAGGTTTTTGCTGTATTGCTGTTTAGCTGAGGTAACTTATTTCTGTAATGTTTGTTGCTTTTTTGGTTTCCCTGGTTAAATATTTCTACTTATTCATTTCATCCATGTAATTTTAATTTATTAATTATTGAATTGCAATATGTGTTTCATTAAAGAACAAATTTTAACATTTAATCCGACGTTTTATTTTTTATTTTTGGGTTTTTTTTTTGACTGCACTGTGTGATGTGGCTCTCCCAGACATATTAGTATTTTTTATTTATTCATCTGCTTATTTATTGATGAGGAGGAGGGAAAGGCTTTAGCTGCGGGGGATATGAAGCTTTTAAAACCAGTTTCGGATCATCTGGGCTTAGTTTAACGCAAATATATATATATA
>NW_006800071.1:1242719-1284950 GCF_000485575.1 Poecilia formosa
TATATATGTCCTTTTTAAAAAGAAAAATACAAAAAAAATGTTTAGATTGGAAGAAAAATAAAACATCCGCATGTCCAGTCCTTGACTTTCTGTCATTTTCATGTTGATAAACCCTCAGCTGAATAATATGTAGCCCAAAAGTAAAACATAATTACAAATATCTCCTTTCTTGCCTTTTCACCCTCCTCCTCCTGCGGGCCTCCTTACAGGAGCCACTGTTTCCCGGCTGCATCAGTGTTAAAGACACACGTGGCTCCTGCGGTGACGTGCTGCCAGCCAGGCAGCTTATGCGGCTCACTGTTGCCTTTACCTGAGAGCAAATGCTAATATTCTATTAGAGCCTAATCAGAGGGTCTGTGGAGAGCTGGATGGGTCCCTGGAGCACAGACTTGCCAGATGTCAGCCCGCCAGAAAAACAGCTCGCCTGCCAACGCGCCCGTCTCTATTTGAATGCACACTCAAACATCATGCCTCCACCGCGCTCAGGCTTTGAAGCAAAACCTTTGGTTCGATGTTATGCTTAGATATGAAGAGGAGGAGGAGGGGAGGACAAAAAAAAGAAAAAACAAAAAAAAAGATATTTTGAATGTCATGTCCGTATCAGAGCCGCTGGGATAGGACTTTAGGGCGCATTTCGTTAGCGCTGAGCAAGCGTTTCAGCACCATGGACAGCTCCACGAGAAACAGGAAGGGCCAAATATTAGCGTCATCAATCAAATTACTCCGTTTTTTTTTTTTTTTTTTTTTTTTTTGGTCACACTAAATAATTCTGCGTGGTGTTCACATTTTGTTGCAGAAAATTGAATAAATATGTTTACAGTTTTTAAGGCTTGGGAATGTAAACATTGTTCAGATGAATTTGTAATAACAATAACATCCACTTCACGTGCAATGCCAGATACTTTTATAAGCAGATGTTATCGCCATGTTGTGCAAACAAAACTTGAACTTTACAATGGCGCCACGAAACGGTGGCCATCGGTGGAGGAGATGTGGTGTTTATTCTCTTATTTACGTAACTTAGAGTTTTCTGAAACTTTAACTGTTAATTCCTAACTATCTCTTTTAAATTAAACTAATTTTATTCTTAGTTAATAAAATTAGTTCTAGATTAAGAAAGCAAAACAGGCCTGTTCAGTCTCGCACTCAGGACTTTTTTTTTCAACACCAAGGATCCATGAGAAGATAAAGGTTAGAATGTATTATTACCATCTTTTATCTCAACTATTTATCGAATTTTATACGCACACAGTGTACTTCAGTGAGCATTTGAAATTCGCAGCAAATTTTAAATGGTACTTATTGTTATAGCATTCCTCGATGCGTACCAAATTCGTAAAAAATAAACCGTCAACCATTAGTCCGGTGGGGGTTGGGAGCTGGTTGGGGGTCAATAGCTGCCCTGTGACGTTGCAGGGCCCATCTTTGCGAGAAAGAAATCCACAAATACAAGATAAAATATATTTTCCACTTAAGTTTAAGAAAGAAGAGAACAAACTTCAATGTGTTCCAATATTTCATTGATTTATTTATGAATGTAGTTTTTCGCCCAGTACCAAAGCGCACTGCTCAGCAGCGCCACCAAGATAGGACTGGAGGTTGATGGGATACTGCTGACCCCTCCTCCATTCACACAGCCTTATACACATACTAATTAATAATCATTTCTTTTTTCAGCAGTTACACATTTGAAGCTTCCAGGAAACACCCAACTCAGTTCAATCTAGTTGAGTTCAGTTCAATTGAAACAATTCACAAGTCACTTGCAGGACAGAGCCAATTCATGTCCTCACATACAGGCTTATATAATCAAATAAATCCACCCCAGAGAAGAAAAAAAAGAAATATACTGCGATCAAATTCATACCATAATGCCAATAACTCTTCAGGATTCTCACGCCCTATTAAAACGACCCCCAGCTGAAAATCACAACGTCTCCATAACAGCAGCCACAAGCCAAACATGCTCCACCGCCACCCTCGTGACAAATTAAGAGGAATCAAAACGAGCCCTTATTAATGAGACGGCGGTGATGGTTCATCAATTAAAAGATGCTCCTGGTGAGCGCTTCTAATTTCCCCCCCTGAATGAGCCGCTCACTTAATGCGCTAATAAGAGCGAATTATTAAATTACACATCGACTTATGAAAAGCAGATAATTATGAAGAGCCAGTTAAGTAGTCATTAGCTATCCCTGTTAATTACCGCTGGTCAGGGGAGGGCTTGCAGTGTGAGGGTCTCATCGGGAATTGAAATTAACTTTATTCAAGCGAGCCTGTGCTGCTGCTGGTTGACATGCCGGAGCTCAGACAGAGAGATAAGCAGATTCCCAACCAGACCTGCCTGGCTTCGCTTTCACGTGTTTGGGCTAAAATCGATTCAGATTACATTTATTTATTTATTTATTTATTTTTAAAGCGAATCAATGTGACCCCAGCACCAAAAATAGAAACCCGCATCATGATTTTTCAATCTTGAAGCACTTAATAAACGCACTAGCCGCGATATATACTGTATTTTTTTATTTTCTTAGATAATGGAGCATGGGCTCCAAAAAACATGCAGTATTGAGATCTTTCTACAAAACAAGAAGGGGCAGCTCTGTTTCCTTTTGTCATAATTACGCCCTCTGTTTTATTTTTTCTCCCCCCCCCACCACCCCTCCTCAACATTTCCCTCTTTCACAGGGATGCTGATGAAAATTTAATGAAGCCAGGGACTGTCGGAGCTCCGCCCGGGGACCTGAGAGTAGAATATTTTAACTGTACATTTACGCCAAGTGTCTGCCTTCAAAGACGCGGCTGCTGCTCTCGAATTAGATGAACTGTGAGCCATAAACTGAGCGCGTTGCACACTGCAGGCCCTACGAACCCCGCGTATTTATCATCTACTGTAGCTGGCTGCTTTGCGCCGCCGCGACGCTGCGCACAGACCCGTCAGATGGCTGCTCGAATGGGAAGTGGCAATCGCCATTTGATATTGTCGCCAATCAGTTGTTGTTGATGCAATATTAATCAGCCATCAATAGTCATTAGTTTGTTAAGTGTTTTCCAGAATCTAATCGATGGAGGCTGGAAGGAGGCTGCTGGGATACTTTCTGAACTGGAGGTGGCCTGCACAGGGCGGGAAAGCCACAGATTTTCTCTTTGCCAATCAAACAGCTCTGTAGTCATAATGAAATCACGCATGCAAGCAACAGCCACAGGCAAACTGATAAACTGGAGCTGACGCCAGAGAGCTTAGCTCAAAAATGCTCAGGTCCGCATTCCAGTTGAAACATTTCAGTCACCTTCCTGAGAATAAACAATTCAATTTGTGGAAAAATTTTCTATCTTATCAAAAAATCCAGGCAGATGTGTTCCACTGATAATCTTAAACCATAACCTCCACAAACATACAGACTGACTTATTATTATTATTATTATTATTATTATTATTATTATTATTATTATTATTATTATTATTATTGCTTATTCAAAAGATACGGAAAGCTTGATTTATTTTATAGAGTATGTCTGCATGAATCTGATTGGAGAACCGTTTTTCATTTCATTTTCACTCATTTTGTGAATATTTTTAGTTTATATTTTATTCTGTTACAATATGTAATTCTGTTATTTGATATTTTTTTAAACTAAGACATTATACTGAATCTAAAATGTATCAAGTATATAATAATAATAATAATAATAATAATAATAATAATAATAATAATAATAATAATAATAATAATAATAATAATTGTAAGATTAAGCATCTGTTACATTAATTTCTTGGTAACTGATTGATGCCAAATTATTTTTGCCACAATATTTAAAAAACATGTGGTAGTGAAATTAGACGTATGACTTAAAAATGACTCAAACATGATTTTTTCAATTTCTATTGATTTATTTTTATTTTGCTTGTAAATTCTTTGATCAGGTTGATGGAAGGGGCTCCAACTCAATGACCTTTATTTTGAAATCTAAACTGAAACGAATATCAGCTGTGCAGACATGCGTAGACAAGAGTTCCCTTACGTATAAATTATTGATGACGTGGAACCCCTTTAAAGACAAACCTTTATTTCCCAGCTCCATAAAATAAAATATATAATATTTTCTGTATTTAACACCAAATGGAAACTTTAGCAGTTAAAATATAACCACATACGTTTTAGGTTTTCATTGTTTCAACTGTGTAAATGGTTTGAAAAGTCCTTTTAATTTATTGCAACTCCTTCATAACTAAAATAGCTTAAGGGCATGATTAGAGAAGCCCCAGTCACACTGACATGTGGCTGATACCAAAATAATGATTTTGATGCAAACCCAAGTTCCCACCTTTTCCCCAGAGCTTCCTCAGCTCTTTCATGCATTTATTACTGATGGAACCCTGAACATCTATTTTAATTTCTTAAACATTCAACATTCCAGTCCTATTTCCAATTCTATGTTTTGTATTTTTCTTTAACAGTCATGCAATCAATCCCATTTTATGACTTATTTTTTCTGTACGAGTCAAAATAAATATAAAAATGTTTTTGCTCGAGGGTCAGTGCAACTCTACAACTCGATTAAGAGTGTTGTGATAAAGTAATCTGCCTTAATGTGGAGTTAGACTAAGCTATGTGTGTTTAGTAGATTTGTAAAATGAAACATCAGCTGGATATAACAAAGATAAATCCTACAGAAACAGATGGAGCTCACACAAAGTTTATTTTAATCTTTAAAAAAGTGTGAAGTGAAGATTTGCGATGCAGACCTGTATGATTGTTGAATATATGTATATATATTTCCAAGTGAATCTGAAAACATACCTAAAATTATACAGGTACACCAAGAGAATTAATAAGTTTTAATGTTCCAATTATAGTTTTTTTACAATCTGGTGTTGTGAAATTGAATACCGTGAATTTACAAAAGCCCACCATGTTAGAATGGATCTGAGTGCTTTTTGGGCTATGTATTTATTTAAACAATCAAATAAAGCTTCATACTAACCTGTTAAAAGTTATTTTGTTATTTAATTGGACAAAACACCACTTACACCCAAAAAATATATGAATAATGATTTCCAAAAATGCATTTCAGTGTCCACAAACTAAACACTAATACAGAATCGTGACAACAGAAGATTTTACAATACAGTACTGTTTATTTTTTATTCTGTATTGAGAAAGTTTTGGATATTTTGTTTGGCCTATAAATAAAAACAGTAAAAAAAAAAAAAACTGTCTTCACTCATTAAAGCCACTCAGATTGCTCACTTAAAATAACGTTTCCGAGTAAAGTTTGACCGTATGTCGGTCATAGACAGCCACAGTATTTTAAATGTTTTATTTGTTGTATAAAAACTTCAGATAAGACAACAAAAATGATAATTTACTTATTTTATGTTGTTCTGTATAACCACTACACTATAAAGATGAAATTTGGAGGTTAGAAAAAAAATCGTAGCTAATAAAATTATTGCTAATTTGTGAATACAATGTTGAGCAATGGCTCATTTTGAGCAACATTTTGATTAGCATTAATAGAAGACGTTGGTCTATTAAGGCATTATTCTCAATCTTTGTGTGGCATCCATCAGAGAACAAGAGGATATTAAACTGGTGTATTTATACAGGTTGGGTTGTAAACATAATTCAACATATACAGTAAGCATAGTGTTTAATAGAGATAAAGACACATTAAAGATCTTAAGAAAGGTTGTGAGATAAATGACAACACTTATTGATAAGCGTAGCTTCTTAATCCTGCATCAATCATTTCTATCATATCTGTGGTTGTCAAAGCTTACGTCACTTTTATCGTCTTTAATTCAAAAATACTTCACCAATCCCAAAGAGAAATTAAAAACATCTTTTATTTGTTAGTCTTTGAATCGACTGAAGCAACGTGTTACGATTTCTTGAGTGCTTCATATCTTAATCTCACACCAATTCTTAGTTTGTGTTTCTTTTTTAACATAAGATGACAATTCAGAAACTATGTTACAAATTATATAATTTCTAGTCATAAATGTTGATACAAATCTACCCTACAAAAAGAGATGCAAGTTATCTACAGCATTTTTATTGGATAAAATCTAACAAATCTTTATTTATAGTGTGCATGACTCCAGTTTTTAAGCAACTAAAGGCAATCTGACATTTGACCACAGAATTACAGATATTAGTGTAATGTAACTGTTTAAATAGTGACCTTCTGCAGAATTTATGCCTGATTAAACAACAGACAGATCTTATGGTTCATGAACAGCAACGGGCCACTGAGCCATGGATCCTTTCCCTCCGAACACTGCTTTTTTTGGTGTTCCGAATGACTGAGCTGTGGATGAGATTGGACCTTTACAAGGAGGTGGTAGAGCTGTCTGGAGCATGTGTGCTCACTGGGCTCTGACAGCACTGCTCTGTTGCAAATCTATTAATCATACCCACAAGGAGGGCTGGTCTCTCTCACACCCGTTCTCTCTTTCTCTCTTGCCCTCCCTTTCTTTCTCTTGCTCACTCACTCATTCACTCACTTACTCACTCACTCAGTCTCAGTTTTCAGTTTATACAGAACAGAATCATTTACATAAAGTCCTTAAGGCAAATAACTGTTGGGGGCTCTAATTTATATCTGATCGAAAATTAGCCGTCATTATGCGCACCATTAGCTGCGTCTTTAATGTGCTTCTAAGCACCATTTGTCAAGCAGCTTGTTAATATCCTTCAAGTCTTTAAAGTTGAGAGCTCATTAAAGACTGCTGTGCCTGCTCTTGATGCTATTTTATAAGATTCAGAGGGAAGGGATGGAACCTTGCATAGATTTTTGTATTTATATTTTCAAGAAATAATTGTGTGCACAGATCTATTGTGCTTTCTAGATAAATACAAACAAAAAAAGTCAATAATACATCCTTAGTTATGAACAAAGAATACATTTTGTTCCATGCTGCATCACCATTTTTTTCTTTGGACAGGCACTGTATTGTGAAAATGAGTAGTTTTGAATTTCACTTCCCTGAAAAAGCACATGAACTCTTGCATATCCACTCACAGACTGTCTAATGCTTTATTGTCCACAACCCATAAAATAAGAGACTCCCAGGCCCAATCTTTGCCTGGGCGTAATGGGAGTTATGCTGCTTATTATTGGTTTAAACTCCAGTGTCCTTAGCCCCCTTTTTTCTGCAGTGTACCAGATTCCTCCAGGCTAAAGCAATAAAGAGAGTAATTAGAATGCTAAAGACAGATGTAAATAAAGAGAATGAGACAGTGGTGAGGGATGAGGCGTCGAGGTCACACACTCTCATCAAAAACCCAGTTGGTAGCAAATGACACAACGTTCTGTGCCAGAGGCCCGAGGGCTACGGCTGCGAACCAGAGGACATAATGGACTAAATTATGGCCTCAACGGCAATGCATCTCACAGCATCATGGGGACAGACAACACACACAATCCCCATCCTCAAACAGAGAATTACATGTTTCGACTCAAACTGTCGGAAAACATTGCATAATATATTCAAATACAAGAGCAGCGCATACAAAATCAGACAAGATGCTATTAACAAGCCCATATTTAGTTTGATTCATTGAGGAGATGAATCTCAGTGAATTTGTAGCTTATTGCTGAGTAATGAAAATATTTGAAAAATAATATATTGAAATATTATTTTGAGATATTTGCTATTTTATAGAAAGAAATTCAGAAGAATAAAATGAAAAGAGTCAAATAACTGTCTTCAAAAACGCTTCAAAAGTGCAATAATCTATCTATGTATCTAAGTTGAATTTTTAGGGAATGAGATTCTGGAGATCTGGGATGTTTCCAACATCATGATGTTGGAAAATGAAGGGTGTAATGAGGTAGAATCAACAAATCACTTTTATAGAACCTGTCTGACAACATGAAGTAGGTTAAAATGATCAGAAAGCAAAATAAAAACTACAAAGAACCCAAAGAATAGGTGAGAAACAAAGTCACTGACATCGATTAGAAAAGGGTTGCGCAGATTTGTCCAATGCTTTGGGAGTCCAGAAAACCACCTGGGTTGTTACCAAACAACCCAGAGGAAAATCTAAAGCACTGCACAGCTTACTTCCTACAGTTAAGGTCAATGATGATGATTTAATAATAACAAAGAGACTGGAGAGAAGAAGCATCCATCAGTTTTGGCCTTGGAGTTCCAAGGCCAAAACTGATGCTGATCAGGAATAATAAAAAAAAAGACCAGGCTCACATATCCCAAATAAAACTACATGAGGATCATCAAGATTTTTGGAAGAGACAGGTGGACTGATGTGACAAGAAGCCAAACTTTGTCTCATCATATCTGGAAAAAAAACAACCTAACAGCCTAAAAGCAGGTATGCATGGCAGTGGTAGTGTGAACATCAGTAACTATCTGTGTTTCCATTACAAATGTACACAAAATTTGGTCAATTTTCTGCTAAATTTTAAAAAAGAAAACAATTAAAGTCACACATAAGTAAGTTATACATGAAATAAATACCATGTATTTATTGTATGTATATAAAAAATACTTAACCATCTTCAAACTACTTTCTGTTGTCTTTTTCTTCATTGATGAACCAGTGGCAGCATCTAGTTGTTGATCATGTGACTTGTGATGAGAAAAAAGTGTTTCCATTGCAGTTCTGCAAAATAATCCAATTTTGATTCTGCAAAAAAAAAAAAAAAAAAAAAACCCTCAAAGCCAGAGCCAAAGTTTTTTTTATTGAAAAATGAAAGTTGAAATTGCATAAATACATGGTCAATGGAAACACAGATACTGATGGAACTGCTCTCCAGAATAAACTCTTGAAGGAGCATGTCCATCTGTCAGTTTGTGACCGTAAGTGCAAGCCCACTAGGGTTATGCATCAAGAAAATTGGTGGCCTAGTCAAAGTCTGGACTTAAATTCAATTTAAATGCTATTGGGTGACCTTAAGCAGTGTACTCCTAGTTAAAACTCCTCCTATGTGATTAAGAATTGGAGGGGTTTTAAAAAATATAACCAGAAAGTGAGGATATAAAAATGGGATCCAGATTGCTAATATATTCCATAAAATCCGATGGCTTTAGCTCGCTGTCTTCCTGTAATCATTTGCCTCATATGTTACAATCCTTTCCAGTCCCACATTTATGACTTTGTGTGTAATAAACTGACAATTATAATACTCTGGGCAGCCAGCTACAGACATTTGGCAGTAATCATGCTGCAAATGAGCCATCAGATAACTTCCAATGAGACGCTCTTTTTAAAGGATTGGAAGTCACACGGCTCGTTTATGGTGACGGTTTTCTACACATTTCTTCCTTTGACATCAGTGAAACAAACTGCAGAATGCCAAACAATATCTAAATTCTGTTACATCTGTAAGGAAGGCGTAACATATTCCCTCTTTATCATCAAACTGCAATTTCCTACAGCGTCTCGGTTTCTGTGATAGAAATGAGAGACATATAGCTTTTTTATTGCTGAAAAGTTAGCAGCTTGCCATGCAAATACTCTGCAGGAAGTAATGTCTCAGCAAAGCGGCTTGATGCCACCCATTATATTAGATTACATTGTGCTGTTGAAATGTGTGCTTCTGAGGTGCCTTTGCGAAAGGTTGATTACTGTGGATATATTTCACCTGCCGCTCTGGGCCATTATTGCTTGAGATAGGGACTTTAGTCAGAAGCTTGATGGAGCGCTCCGGAACTGGCATTGTTCCTAGTAAAACCATAGAGAGTGATTCAATGCGCGCATAAAGAAATGTTAACGATCATCAAAGACCTTTGTGTTGGATGGCTTTCCTTGCAGGAGCTCTGGCTTCCCTGGAAGATTCTGTTTTTTTTATTTTATTTATTTCTACCCACACTATCTAAAATATTTTAAAATTTTTAATGAAATGTCCTGTAAAATTAACAAAAGTAAAAAATACAAATTCAGCATCAACACACAAAATGCCTCCACAATTGGTATGTTTTTCAGAAAAGCATGTATTCCATATGTGTGTGTTTTCTAATTTCAAATATTTACACAGAAATGCCTTCATATCGCAGTGGCAGAGCTATGAAATGTGGCAGCCAGACACAGTTTCTGACCTCTATATAGCAGAGTGGAAGGACCTCAACAGCTGTAAACAACACTGCAATCAGTGTCCCATCTGCTCCCATGTCCCACTTGTGTGGATGCCTTTTTGCCATTTCTTTCACTCTCTGCCAAGCGACTGCCTCAGGACATCTAACCCAGAGAAAAGAGCTCATTTACCCAAGGAGGAAAGAAGCAAACTAGATTTCTGAGTGTGTTTGCTGACAAGGAGACGTGGTGGCGAAATGTAACAAAGTGCATTGAAATGTTTGTGCAAAAAATCTGCCAAAAAACACTTCATACTGATATATTAAAAATATTGTTGTGAGCAGCTCTGTGAGTGCAATGAAAATCCTGCATTGAGCCAGTAATGGAAATTTCTATTATGTGGTCATTTAACCCCCATTAGCCCTTGTTCATCCCAGTGGTGCTTCACAGGAATGATCTGAAGTGGAAACTTGAGCTCAAAAGGTAAGTGGCACCAAACTAAGTGGGAAATTACAGTCCTACATGTTTTAGATGCTTTTCTCCTGGAATTTCAACCAATTTCAATGCATGAGCCAGTGGCTACTTAAAACTGATTATCAGAATCGCTCATCTTTGCATTACATTCAAATTGGCTTGAACTATCAATCTCCAATTAATCAAGATCTGCATAATATTAAGGATATGTTTCTCTTTCTCTGTGAGCCCGAGCTACAGTAATGTACTGTAGTTGGTATTTCTATTAAGCAAATAAACAAAAAGTAAGTGATAATCAAACATCAGGAAGGCTGGACTACTCAACTAAAATGGGCAATCCGGCACTGCCTGAGAGTCCCGCTGGTCCTTTTAAACTGTGTCTTGAGGAGAGGATTGTTTAACAGTGACTGAGCGGTTCCACGGGAACGTAGGAGTGGAGAATAGATGAGCAGAGGATATCTCCATCTCACCTTCTCTTTTTTTCCACACCTTTAAAAGACTCATGAAGTGATTTTCATTTGTTCCTTAATGTCAACGCAGTTTTCAGCAGCTTTATTAAAGACGTACTATCCAACTTTTACAAAATAAACCAGCAGAAACGGTTTCATTTAATTTGAAGAACGTGAAGGGCGGGGACAGCTTCACTCAGATTTTAAACTTCATAACTGCAATTGCAAGGTTGAGATTATGAGCAGACGTGCACAAATTACCCAAAACCTTTATAATTATACAACTCAAAAGAATCTGGTAGAAGATGGTGAAAAATTAAAGTTGCATTTTTTACTCCACTGAACTGTTGCTGCTGTGGCTCAGTCAATGGCTGAAGCTTATGTTTCTAAATACTAGCACCTTTCCAGGAGTCTGCAAAGGCAAGATTTGTATTCAGCATGGAAAACTCGTAAACAAAGATGCCTCCTTCCAGATTTCTGTGGGTTATGTGATCTGAGTGGAGAGTCAGTGTCATTTGAACTCCTTTGGGTGGGATTGTGGAAATACAGGAATTTGATTGGAGCATTTTCCCTTCAAGAGGGTCCTCCAGAAGCCCAATATGTTATTGCCCTTACTCATTTACTTTATCAGTGCGCTGCTGGAATATACATAATTCAGACAACCAGGGGATGTCTTTGGGCTCCGAACCACCTGCTGGCTTTTATTAGCTAATTAGTGGTGATTTATCAGAGCTGCTAATTTGAGTGGAGCTGCTTGCCTTCCGGACTCTCAGAACACTGTATGAATTCTGATGGTAATTATGCTTATTTGATGGGCAGTTTGCTAAAACAAAAAGTTCTGTCTTTTCTGCCCCAAAGGGATGAAATTCCTGCTCTTATGAAATATGACCTTGTGTGATTTCTTTCTCGTCTGTCTCATTAGGTCTTCCACACATTTCATTTTAATACCTAAATTCAGAACAGCTTACATTTGTACCTGTAGATATGTGTCCTTGGGAAGGTCTTTTAGGTTGTTCTTATATTTCAGGTTATTGGCAAGTGGAGCATAATTTCCCCTAAATATTAAGCCTGCAATAATTTTCACCTCAAAGCCGTCACTTTCAAACATGAAGGTAATATCTGTCCTGTTGACAAAACAGACATTTGGATTTGGAGATAATTCTGACAACACCGTCCTCAATGATTGATTTTCTTGAAGGAGACATTTTCTGATTTTGAATGAACAATATTTGCTATTTAACTTGCTTGTTCGTTTTTGTAGCCATTCGCTTTTGGAGACAGGAACACCAAAACTTTTCCATCAATGTGGAATCTGTGAAATCTGATTTTTTTTTTCAGCATTGCACTCCTTTATTTTAAGTATTTCTACATCCATTCATCATGGATTTTCTATGTATGCTTAATTCTAACAGGGTCAAATTTATGCTCCATCTGGGTAACATCAGAGGCTTTTTTAATTGTTTTACTGGATTTAATTTATTATTTTACACTTTTTCTTTATCATTTACAAAACCTTTGTCAAGACTTGCTGCTTCCTTAGTAAATCCAGGAATAAATTTATCCTAACATTCAAATGAAGGACCTATAATGACCTATAATTGTTTTATAAATTAAATGCTGATTCAGAAGTAATGGAAACATATTAAAGCTTTATCTTGCATGAATCCGGGTCATTTTTCATTAAATTGCTCTCTGCCAAGACATCATTCTAAATCTTCCTAACTTTCAACATTTGATGTAGTTTGAGAATTATTATTATCGTGCACTGGTTTACATCAGGGGTCTGTAACCTCTGTCCTTGAATGACATGAATCAAAATGCTGAATTCAGAACAATAAGTTCTGTTCTGCATTAATCATTCATTTAATTCAGGATTGTTTAAGCAGGATGAATCTAAAAGTTGTAGGACAGTGGCACTCATGACTGAAAAGTACAGCAATGATGAATACATTTATGAAGAGAAAAGCTTTTCTTTTTTTAAAATAACCACGACAAAAAGCAAACCCCATGGTTAAAAAAGATCAGATTATTGATCTGCGTCACACAAGCAAAACTAATTAAGGAAACTGTTCAAACCTCTGAGATACGGGACAAAATGATCAATGTGAGATCAAATTTCTTTTAATCCTTAACTAAAGTGACACTAAGACAACAAATGTTGGAAGTGAATGCACAATCAGCAGCAGAGCTTTAAGGGCAAAGTGTGGTTTGAGGAGAAAAAGTGTGATTTAAACATCGTGAACAGAGGAAATGAGACAAAACCTCTCACCAACATCTAGAAAATCAACTTGAGTAAATTAAAAATAATTTTCCAGTTGCAAATGAACATGTGGATTAAACTCAATAACTAATATTTGTTAGATTTCTCTAAAACACTCTTGCAAAAAAACAAAAAATCAAATGGGAGTTTTTGTTGTACCTTCATTCTCATGCACTGATTGCAGTGAATATTCTTTTGTCCTGTGTTTAATTTTCATATACAGTTACAGTGAATTAAAATATGCATGTTGATGAGATTGTCAGATTAAAGGTAGGAATCTTTTGAACATACTTTCCTCAGCCCATGTTTTCTGTAAAAATGTTTTGCTTTTATTTCCCTGAAGTAATATTGTTATTATAAATGCTGTGTTTTCATAGCTATAAGTTTAAAATCATCACAATCGGAAATAAAGGCTTGAAAACATCAGTTTGTGCATAATTAATCTATGTAATAATATTGTAATTTATTAAATATAATTGCAGAAAGTAGTCCTGTCCCACCATAATCTGGTATATTTACAATAAATCAGTTTTCAGTGATCATTCTGAACTTATGTGGGATGCAAGTGAAAATGAAAGGATCAATGTATTGTTTTGATATCATCAAACGTGAAAGAGATGACAGGGTGGAGAGGGTGCCCAGCTCCAGCCCAGAAGATCTACTTTTCGATGCAACATGCGTGAATCAAATGAACGGTTTGTTGCCAGGTCTCTGCAGAGCTGGATGACATGGTGATAAGAAAATTCAGCCATTCATTCAGGTGTGTTGGAGAATGGATGCATCCTGGGACCATAGCTGGGTATTCTTTACAAGTCATATTGTAAGCCTTCTTTTAACTTCCTCACTGGATGTCAAAATCTCCCCTTTTTAAATGAGAAGTTTGTCTATATGCAAGTATGCAACTAAATGTTCTGCAGGATATTTGAAAATCAAGAACACTGATTAAAAAAATATCATAAGTGCTTCTGTTGCTAAGTATGAAACAGGTTTAAGTGAAACAATCTTATTATTTCCAACCATATATGGATAAAACCAACACATGATCCAAGGTGAGCACTTCTTTTAAACACATTAAATCACCTCAGAAGGTAAAACATTTGTCAAGAGCTCCACACATGCACAAAGACTCTAGGTGTGAGGCATCACATGATCAATTGATCTTTTCTGTCCTCTGCATGCACATCCTTGGGGAAATCCTGTAGACTTTTTCCCTCTCTCTCTCTCAAAGCAAGTTAAATCCCAACAGGCAGACAAAGGAAAACACTGCTTGTCTGAAATTAGAATGCAGCATAAGAAGAAAACAAGCTGGAGTTCTAAGACATCTGCCAGCAGATACCTTTTCCTCCGCTTTTTCATCCCAAAATCAGAGAAAAATTCAAAACAGCAGGTAAATGGTAATATCACACAAGCAAGCAACTGCGCCTCCAGCAACATGCTCTTCTGAAAGAGTTCGCGTTGCAAGGTGCTGCGGCTCTCTCTGCACACACTGAAGGACTGAAGTGTTTGCTCAGAGGGAATTATGAACACTTTAAGGTAGACAATCAGAAAAAAAAACTCTAAAAACATGAGTTTTTAAGACATTTCTAAAAGTAACTGAAACATGTGACCCTCGTATTTTAGCAGCATATGTTAGATCTACGTGTGCTGTTGCAACAATAAGCAACACAATCAATTTGTGATCACATAAAAATGACGTTTGAAAAGTAATTATTCTGTTACTGAGTAGGACTCAATCCTTTCCTCTCAGTTGAAAGGCTCTTACAGATGTCCACACTCTAAGAATTCAGATTTGATTTGATTGAGGGAAAGGATATAACTACCTCTGTGTCCAAAAATACCATAATTTCATCCTTCTACTCAGAATGCTCCGGGGAGTTGGAAGCACTTAGAAGGAGTTGTAGGAATAAGTTCACTTTACTGAATTAATGTTGCAATTCTTCATCAGGAGAGCCTTGGCATTACCTTGAACTGGGGTGGTTTTATGCAAAATGGTTTCAAGCCTAGTTTTTTTTTAATGATGGTCCTAATTTGTTGGCACACTTTAAATTATTCATCTCTTTTATATTCATGTCGTTATTACGTGTCATAGCTGTGTATCTATGGGGTGAAATTTAATAGCATCTGCTGGACCTTAGGAAAGAAGCCAGTGCAGAAATGTTATTAAATATTGATAATTAGCTAAATATTTGCCTTGGCACCTGCTTTGAGCCACTGTGCTAATTGGCAGTGGAGCCACTGGAGTGGTCACTGAGGCACACAGTGAGATGTTCACACAGAAATTTAACACAAAGACGACTGGAGAATTGGATTGGTGGCGGCTGACATCTGAATTTGGTCTCATTTTGATATAAAAATATGCTGAGCTCTACTACAAAGAGTCTTTTAAATAAAATGTACACTAAATATATACAACCAAAAGGTAAACATCTTGTGGACAAGCAATGGATGTTGGAATAATATATAAGCCAATAAAAACTTTATCCAAAATTGTTCAGTTCAGCTCAATCAGACTGCGCTTTAATACAATTAAAACTCAGATCCAGATGATAAAGACATTTAGTATATGAAGTTAAGAAAACCAGCAACATTGCACCTACAGCTTATTTTGCCCTCCTTTGTCCTGAAGTAGAGAATCAAAACAAAAAGAAATCTAGTGAAGAAGCAGAACCAAGCTCAGAAACTAAAAAAAGATTGAAATAATTATCCTTAATCACATTGACAAAATGTGATTTTAAATAGAGGTATTTGCCAAAAGGCTATACATAACTATTTAAGTTATGATTAACTTAAATAGATTTAAAGGGCCAATATTTTGTGTTTTCCAGGCACATAATGCCTTTTATGAGCATAATCAAGTAACTGTTGCCTTCAGTTGTAATAAAAATGCTATATAAGTCAAACATGTCTTAAGATTTTTGACTTTGTAATTTAACACCTTGAAATTGGGCTTCTGTCTCTTTAAGAAAGTCTAACTTTTTCTGAAACTCTGCTTTCAGGAAGTCATCACAACATGGTTCATCTATTAACCCTTTAACAACATGTTTACAAGCGTTTCACTGAGAAGCAGCTCATATAATGAGCTCAGAAGATGAGGAGTTGCACCAGGTATTTGCTAATTGCTGCTGGCTAGTCTGAAGGAGCTGAGTGGGGGATTTACAGGGTAGGGATGATCTGTGAGGCAGAAGCCTGGAAGCTTGAAAACTACAGCTTCAAGGAGCAGGAGCTACGCCTTGAAGGCGGGGCTAAGTCCACCCAGGCATTTTGCACAGAAGAAGATTAAAGGATTTCTCAAACATGCATAACAGAATCAAGGCAACACTCCAGATATGTTTTTGATGAGGGAATGGCATTATAACATGATGTAAAGCTAAAAAAAGTCAGTTTTACATAATACTGCCCCTTTAAGAAACATTTGTCTCAAAGAGAAATGAAATGTGTGTCTCTTAAAGGGGCAGCCCCTGCATTATCACCTAGTAAAATTATATTTTCAAATCAAAACGTGTTAAGACGAATCATTCAGGGACGGATTTTAGTGGATTAATTTGTTACTATTTAAATATAATCACAAACAACAATTTAAAAACTATTTGTTTATGATTAATTCTGACTATAAAGTGAAACAAAAAACTAAAGAGAAACAATGTCTCTGTTTCAGCTTTAAAACAAAATCTGCAACGCTGCATCAAAGCTCTGCATGGAGGGCTCCACCAAATTCAATTAGACATAATGCTGCAGCGCAATCTATTCATTTGAGGCACCCAGTGAAGCAGCCAGTGGGAGTGTATTGATTGGAGTGTGTCATGTGTGGAGGCGAGAGAGGGAGGCCAACGTTTTTTGCTTAATGGACCAGAATAAAACAGGCGGGAATGGGCTTCAATTAGGGAACGCTGACAAAAATGACTGGTTTCCACTCATGAGAACACGCTTGTACCTCCACAGTTTTCAACACAGATCTCCTACATATATACACATGCAATGCCACAAACAATGTACTGGAATATATGACAAGGCTAGACACAATATGCTCTCCTTCAGACCTACACACCCACCCTAACGCACACACACTGAGACGCACAGTAGGAGGGCCAGGGAGAATGCAGCGGGGTGATGAAGAAAAGGATAAAAAAAAGAGAGAGAGCAAGTGCTGAGCTCACAGGGTCTCAGCTGCTGCTTGGTTGCTGCCTGCTCCTTGCAATGAGTTGCAATTGTCAGTTTATCTTATCTCAGGCTTTTCATCATTGCTCAGAGCCTGGTTGGAGGAAGCCACCTGAGAGTCATAGGAATTTGTTGGCTGCAAGTCATTAGCAAGGATGGCTGAGCTACACTGGGACCGGTGATGTGAGGAGGGTTCTGCTGTGGAAATCCATGTTCTTTTAACCCTCAATGAGCCGGCTTGGCTTTCCTTCAGGCATGAGTTAAAGAGCAGGTTGTGAAGTTATGCAGGTAAGAAAAGGAAGCAGGAACATTTTTCAAACATTGATCACTTCAGCTTGAGTTTCCTCTAATCCATTAATTAATTTATTCTTGAGTGGAAAGCTAGAAAACAAAAAAAACACATAAAGTCCTGAGCAGGCAGATTGAGAACACACAGCTAATAAAGCCAGAAATTAAGTATCAGATCGTACCTAAAAAAGGATGCCACCATACTCAACAAGAGCAGAGAGAGAAATGTTGTTTTGGATATTATTCCATCATTTCGCCATTTATTTTTAGTCTGGACTTAAAGAAATTGCTCATTTGAGGATCTCAAAGTAGAAACCAAGTAGGTCTCTAAATGATTAAATTAATTATGGCCATTAATGTCCTGCATCTTTTAGCTATTTTCTGCTGAAAAATTTAATTTCTGTTGAAAACTTACTTGAATTGGCAACTAACAGGCTTCTGTAGCACTAAATGGCATGCTGAGGAGGTAATGCAGTCATTTGGATTAGACATAACATGTTTTAGATGTGCAGAGAGTAAGACATGCAGTGTAGCCCAAGCATGAAGTAATAAATCACTTCCCCAAAATTCACAGCCCGATGGGACCAATGAAGCCACCCAAAACTGATCCCAAATACCAGAATATCTGTTTTATCTTTATGGATATCTCATTACAGTTTTGTAGTTGCCAAACAGATGCATTATAACTTTCTTGAAAGAATACTGGACAGGTAGTACTGTTAATTAAATCACTATTAATGCCCTTACTGCCCCTAATGAAATAAAATAATGCTATGTCTACCACATTACAAGGAGAACTCAAGTCTAAAAGCACTAAAACAGCAAAGACTCCTAAATTCACATTTAATACCCAAGAAAATAACCAACAACCTTTAAAACAGCCATCTTTGTGTTTAAAACCAGACAGGAAAGCTCAGATTTGGGCCTAATATTGGATAGAATATTTGGGTCGAGGTTTTGGTTTTTTATTTGCAGCTGCAGAATGTTTACAGGCTGCTGGAACACAGCCTGACTCCAATGATTTGTTTATCAGGTGTAAAGCACAAAGACTGAGGCGATTTCATGCCTCCTTAACAAGACGAGGTGGGATGCTGTCCACAGGACAGAAGGAAGGGTGCAAATTATTTTAGTAAGCGAGGAAATGTCACAGCTTAAAATTTATCCAAAACCTCTGGGCATTTAGAATATTCAGTGAGCTTCAGATGTGTTCACAACTCCTCACATGGTTAGAGTTATTTACCATTGCCAAAAAACACGATGCACCTGTTATTTCAGGGTTGGTGTAATTTATTTTTTGATAGATGTTGCAGCTGCTAACTACAACTTAGCTAACTATAACGTAAAATAAATAATAAACCATGATGTTGCTCAGAGCACAAAGCCAGACTGAATAGATCTGACAGTGGATGAGGATCACTGTCATCAATACCCAATATCAATATCAGGACAGATATAGATATTAATATCAGATTGGTGCATCTCTAAAGTTAAGACTAATAAAATAGATTATGTCATCATCCAGCATGCAAAAAGCAAGGAAATACAAGAAAATCAAACAAACACTCAGATTACAATACTTTACAAAAATATATCACAAGACTGAAGGAGCAGGGAATTTATTTTTGGGGAACTAGCAGCATGGCTGGAATTAGTTTTAGCAAACCTGTTGTGGTGCAAAAACTCAGTGGCAATAACTGTATAAAATAATAAAGACATTTAATTCAATGCCCTACCACCACCAACTGTACGCAGACAGTAAAGAGCATTATTTCTATATTCTTCATGGCCTCAAAGCCAGAGAACCCTGCTCCATTTGGATCACTGAACATGTCATTTCTATTTTATTTATAACCTGGTCAACAGGAAACTCAGCGAAATGCTCGGACATGCATGTTTGACCAGTGCATGCCAAGCAGTTGGTGTAATTTGTGTGTTTTTTTTATTACCACCTCATCTTTGATGCCACACTCTTCTGGTCAAAGAGAGAACCGGTCTCAGTGGCTTCTTTTATGTCGACTTGAAAGAGAACAAGTCCGAGTGGAAGCATTATTAAATATGGATTCTGTTTGGGTCCCACGTTGGCTGCTTCCTTTCTCCCACCGACTCTCCGCCGGTGTCAGTGTCTTCATGTAGGAATCTGTGTAAGGGAATGTTTTTGTAATGTGAGGGCTCAGGAGTGGAGGGGAGCTTACCTTGGAAATGCTGTCTTATTAGCCAACAAACACATAGGTTACACACACACACACACACACACACAGCGATTGTAACCTTGGACACACAGAATGATTCTTTGGAATGGGTGAGGAGTAAAATGCGAAATTCCAGTGGGTGTCTCTGTGTGTGTTTAACCTTGTGAAAACACAGAGCCGTGAGTTTGATAGAGTTATTACACATCTGTGCTTCTGCCTTTTGTGTGGCTGAATCCATCATCAGAGGGAGAGCGGCGTGAGCTCAGCTTCTGCTGGGACGTCTCATCTCCTTCGTGGCCCAGGTCAGCCAATTGAGGCACTCGCTGTTTGGTTTTCATTACCCAAACACAAACTTTAAGGATGCCTTTCTGTTTTCTTAACAGAACATTGTTTACTCTAGCAATGATTAGAGTGGTAATATTTCTGCTGTGCCTTTGAGCAATGGCATTTTTGAAGCTGAGTAGGAGCGTGTTGGCTTTTGTTCCAGCAGTGTGCAGCAGGTTCATTGTGGTTATGAGCGGTAAGAAAATAATTAGCAGAGCCCATGTTGTGTTTAAGTACAAGCTGATCTAGCCTGGTCCCTAGAGGACATATCTGTTTGTGATGCACAGGTCTTTGAAAAAAGTTTTTAAGTACTACTAATATCTTTCTGCATTGCTTCCAAGCAGACAGATATTTTTAAAATCCTTTAATGCTCTAAAAGAATCATCATCAGAGTAATAATTCTCCTTATTTTTAAATTATGGAACATTTTCTGTCCACTTGTAAGGAAGCTCTGTCTAATGGACGCAGCCTTCTGTAAGTTCTCTCCTTGCATTACGTAAGTATTTTTTTCCATCATCATGAAGTCTGTGGATATGAACCCCAAATGCAACAAATGTCAGATTACCACCAGTAATCATGGGGCCACTGTGGCGCGATAGCACTCACATATGATAAACAACAAGAAACAAAAGACAGTGACAGAAACGGTGAAACGTCTCCATCAGCATGCAGTGATGTAATGGCTGCACATGCCACCTTTATCTACTGCTTTTTATGCATTTTTATATCACAACTTCCTCCACTTATGCTATGTTTGCTTTATCTAAAACCTGTTTGAATTTGGAGGCTAACTCATAACTGCCATCTGGTGGAAATAGTACCTAACAGTCAATTTAATGAACACATAAAAACATAAGGGAAGTGATGCTTAACATTGCAAACAGGCAATGTATAAACTGAGCATAATTTGCCTTTTTTCCCCCAATTTTAATCTCACAGTCAACTTTCTCTTTATTGTTCCAAGTCATTCATATTTAATGAAGATGCATGTTGTCCCTCCTTAAATTTCTGGGGATTTGAGGTTTTCCTCTGGATGTGTGCAGGAACACATGAATCACCCCAGTTGACTAGTTTCAATGTATACGTTTATGCTGAGACTGCTGTCTTTTCAGTTTCTTGAATCTAGGATGTCATTTTTTTTGGTAATGATCTGTGTGTCTTGACCTTCTCAAGGGGTTGAAGCACGGAAATCGACTAGCAGCCTCTCCACTCCGCCCCTTTCTTCCCCTCAACAACCAACACCTTCATAACTGCACAGGAAACTTCAATTCATCCCCCAAAACACAGCATCCTGCCATTACTCATGAACTCCACTGCTTACCCCCAATTTAAAGAGATCTGTACACTCAGGCTCATCGCTAACTCTAATTGCTAATGGCTAATTCTCGCATAGCTTCAAACAGCTCCACTAAACTTTAAAAGTCATGACTTGAAGACACAAATAGAGCCACATCATCTCTAAATATAGGTAATCCCGGTCAAGTCTTACCAAGTTGATAGTTCTAGCAAGATAGCTAGTTAAACAGCTAGCTAGATAGCTAGTAAGCTAGCAAGCTACATAGTAAGCTGGCTAGCTATATGGAGCAGAGCTAAGCAATCAACATCCAAAGCAAAGTTTAGAAGGATCTTCAAAAAGCTTACAGAGCAACTGATTAAGATGATGCAGAGAGATTGCATGAAATTAAAGAAAATGTGAATAAAAGAGAAATGAAGCAAAGTTTTTGCAGAGTGTTTCAAACAAAGCAAGAGTTATTTGTTTAAATTTTCAACTTAACACAAAAAAATTCCTACAAAGGAAATCATTTTTTCGGACCTTTCTGTTAGGATGCTTTACACAGTTAAGTGACATGTTTAATTATCTTATGTAACAATCTCTTCTGAAGTATGTTGCATTTCCATAAAGGGAGGAAATGGAATGCTGGGTATCAGTGCTTGAGTTGCTGTGACAACTGTCCAATTATGTCTGTCCCACTCTGCCTACTGTTTGCACTAGAACTAATCAATAAAGGATGTGGATGAGTGCACACACATTTTGGTGGAACCAAATGCATCATCATTCATTGGGATGGTGGGGAATCAAATATAGGTGTGGAACAAGTCATCTTCACGAGGAGAAGCACTGATTAGTGATTGTAGCCTCAAGTTTGATTTGGTGGGAGGTGTTCTCTCCTGACGCCGCTAATGGAATGGGTGACAGGTGGGCACGGGAATGAAAAGGCGATCCTCCGTTTCATGAATAAATGTAAACACAGCACAGTGCAATTACTGCAGCTGGTCATCTCTTTTGGGTTAGAGTGAAAGAGGGGGGAACTAAACCTGGGGCTACATCTGTACACGTCCAATCTGATGAAAATGTGCAGGTTACTGGGGCGTTTAATTGTATATACGGTAAAGCTAATACTAAGGACTGTCGTGGTTTGTTGCGGATGAAAGCCTAACCCCACAACTGGAAAATTTGATTCAGTTTAAACATAGCTTTTCATTTATCGATCCACTGTGGAAGGTGTGATTATCACAGGAACGCAACCTGAGTAGATGGATTCATTTGAACATGTCATGAGAACACATGGGTCTTGTTGCTCTGCAAGGTGACCCGTTAAACTGGCATGTTTTACAGAATCAGAATTTGAGAAGGCAATGATTTCATTAACATTCTAGGTTTCAAGTTTGTTTAATCAAGTTTGTTTCCAGCAGTTCTTTGTTTTTCTTACATGTTCAGCAGATCATTTAGCTTAAATGAAAGATGTACTGTAGAAGATAGGGCAACATTTAAGGTAAAACAATACAATCAAACTTTATTTTTGATGTTTGCATTGACAAAAAACTGGTAAATAATTATAATCTTTATAAAATGCTGGTGTCCAAATTCCAACTACATCATCATAGTGATAATAATATTACTTAAATTGACTAAGCTTGGTGTCTGTTCAGCAGGTTGAGTTTTAGCAAACATAGGAGGTCAATTCCAGCCCCAAACATTGGTTAACTTGACGGCTGTCTGGTGTTCAGAATACCAATGGTGGGTAGGATGCAAAAAATAATATTCATTGCATTCAAATTTCATCAGGGATTTTATTTAGCTCTTTTTCTCCCAGAACAAACCTACCTTGGTAGGAGTTCTCCAATGAGCCTAATTAGACAATTAAATGTGGGCTTTGGGCAACATGCAGGCTATGTCAAGTTACACACTGCATAGTAAAAACAATTTCAATTTTATAACATTCTACAAATTCCATCCATCCATCCATCCATCCATCCATCCATCCATCCATCCATCCATCCATCCATCCATCCATCCATCCATCCATCCATCCATCCATCCATCAACTGTTGATATTCATATGCATATATTCTTGCATCTCATCACACGGCAACAAAGAAACAGAAAAAACAGCCATTTAGACACAATAAGACATAAAAGACTGGTTAACCTAATAGCAATGTTTTTGGACTGTGGGAGAAAGACAAAGTACCCAAAAAGAACCCATGGATGGGAGAACATGGAAAGTCCATACAGAAAGACCAGAATCACAAAATTTAAAATAGAATTATTTCCAAAAATGTATTTTTGGAACATTGGCTTCCTACATTGAGTTTATAATCATGCATTTAGTCAAAGTGTGAATGTTGGACTTGGCTAACAAAAGGTTGTGCTAGCAATTTAACAGGCAAAAGTCTAGTGTCATCAATATATTGTTTAATATGAACCAAAATCATTAACACAACACAGTAAAATGAAAGTAATTCTGCTGCACTTTTTCACCATCTAAAGATTATATTTTCCAGGTGTGAAAAATATTAATCAAAATCTGATGATTAGTTAAATTTGTTGATCTTTGAAGAATGATCAGACTACTTCTCTTGCCCAAAATACTGCGTCATTATTTTTGATCTGATGTTCAGCATCAACTTCAGGTTCAATAATAAATAACCCAATAGTTTTCTGTCTGCTGGTTGCATTTAGATGAAGTATTGACCTATGTATAATTACAACTAACATAGCTATTGTAAATTAATATTTGTCAATTATTTTAAGTCCAAATAAACAAATTCAACATATTATTGTTTATAAGAAAGTCACTCCTTGGGGGCCACCTGCTGGCTTTGGGGTCTTAAGTCACAGCTTAGTTCTCTTATGCCTTGCGCTGACTCTGTCTCTGAAAATATAATGAAATCACATAGACCAGCTTCAATCGTGATCCAATTTGAAATAATTCTCATGAAATCCTTCATGTGTTTATGCATATATGTTTTATATTAAGACTTATCCACGATGGTAGGCACAGGTCAAAGCACACCACACCTATATCTTTTCTATTACCAAAGTTAATTAATAATTCATGGGTCACAATTGGAGGCATCGGGAGTCAGGGGGAGGAGCAGTGACACCCTAAAATCCTCTCAGCAAAGCAGGCCCAGCCTCAGAAACAGAAAGAAGAAACGAGAGCCTAAAATTATCAACCACAGGAAAAAAAAAAAAAACAAAAAGTAAAACCGAATCAACCCCAACAACAATGAAAACAAAAGGGCCCCTCAAGGCTTTATTTCACTCAGGCAATAACCTTTTCTATCCTCTCTTTCCTTGCACTAGTCTCTGAGTACCATCCACGCCATCACTTAGGGCATTAATCAAAAAGCAAATGCCTAATGGCTCCTGACAGGCAGCACCCATAATGGGCTGCAGTCCAGGCCTGAATTCTCCTTGAGCATCTGGTAACACTGACAGCCGTGCAGCTGCCTGACCGGCCAGGAGGAGATTGTTAATAGCAGTGTGTATGGTCTTACTCACCATAAAACACTTAGGGCCCCGAGATGTTACCGCATCACGCATGAAGAAAGCTTTTTGATAGTATGCTAATCTCAGCCATTAGAGGGGGATGATTTACAATCACTTAAACAGCACATGAGGCGGCTGTGGAGACACTGGCTGGCTGGGATAATAAAGACGCTGCAGCTTGTTGATCATTAGAGAACTCGAGCTCTCTTCCTCTGTGTGTGAGCATGCACTCTGGATGCAATGGCATTTGGTTTAATCACTAGGTGATTTTAGAATGAAACACAAAACGAGAAAGCCGTGCAAGGCTTTGTTGTGGTGCAGAATTTTGTTATTTTTTGTTTTTAAATGTGTCCCGTCTAGTAGTGCAGCAGTCAGAAATGTTGTCTGAATGCCAATCAGAAGGCTTTACTTTCACAAGTGGATCATTACAGCTTTCCCTATAATGCTCCACTTGACTTTTATAAAAAATAAATAAAAAATAAAAATTCCCTTCTCACCATCCACCTTTCATTTATATGAAAGGTGAAAGTTCACTCGCCCTACATAGTAGAAGCTCAAAGTTGCACAAACTACGCTGGTCGCCCGGCTGAGAACAGGCAATTGTTGCCTCATCACACAAGTTCCAATGAAATGAATGAAGAGATACATTTCTAAATTATTGTTTAACACTAAATGATTTCCTTTATACCTTCCTAAATATAAAGAGGCTGAACAGCTGCATAGTCATGAGAAAACCACCAATCATCGATGCTAAGTGGGGAAAAAAGGGCTAAAATTCATAAGGATTGGACTCTGCAGTGATGTAAGAAGGTAACATGATCTAATGAGTCCAGATTTATCCACTTTCAGACTGATGGGTGCATCAGGGTGAAAAGAGAGGACGGTAAAGTGGTGCACCTATCATGTCAAGTGTCTACTGTAGCAGCCTGTGGGTTCAACGCTCTGACCTGGGGTGCTGCAGTAGGTCAGGTCAAAGTTCAGCAACATGATGAGGTCAGCGGACTTCCTGAATATTCTGAATGACCAGTATATTCCACCAATAAATAGTTTCTTCCCTGATCACACAAAGATATTCCTAGATGATATGCTATGACCAAAGATGTGGTCCAATATTAATATTTAATATGAATATTTTTTAAAAGCAAGTCTTGTTTTAGGCACAAAGTGTTTATTTGATAAATTTATTAAATGTTTCTTCTATAAAACCTTCAAAAACTTTTGTTTGATCATTCTCACACCAATGTGTTATCAGAATAAGATTTGTGACAATCTTTAGAATGTTTTCAGATTTGCTTTAACAATAGCTGGTGTCAAAGTCATGTCTAATATGAAGAGTCCACCGTCTCTCCAGATAAGAGTGTGGTGGTTTGTTTAACCAACGTTTAACAGTCTCACAGTCTATGTTAACATGGGAGATCCATGCAATTCAGCAACCTGCTGCGGGCACACAATCACACCTGCATTTCTGATTGCTTCTTCAACATGTAAAGCCAAGAAATTTCATGAATATTTCATAGGAAGCAGTATTTCATTGCACACAGATTCAATGGGCAAGGAGATAAACAGCTGAGTATTAATAATGCAGTGCGGTGACACTGACCTTATTTTTTGCCTTTCAACCTGTGCTGATATTTTTGATGCGCTGTGCCCCGCCACTCTCTGGCACACAGGAGGGTTTTCGCGCTCTTTCTTCAAAGCCTCGAAATAACAAAAAACTTCCTGTATGACAGAGGTTACATCACTGCCTCAACCACCAAGACATTAATGAAAATGCTGGGGCTATGTGCTGTTTTTTTTTTTTTTTCCTACCGATTCACAGTGGAAAGTACACATCTTCATTTTCACAGAAACAATGTGAATGCAAAGTGTCGGTTTGACAACTGGTGCTGACAGCTGAGCAGATGCCTGGAAGGTGAACTGTGAGAGGCTTTGAAACGGGACTGAAAAAAAAGGCAGAGCTGCAACCTCTTCTTCTCTGCAGTCAGACAAAAACGATAAGCAGTCAGGAGTGAAAACATTAGTCCAAGTCAGGGCACCTGTTTGAATAAAAAATATTAAACCAAAATAGTCAGAGAAACACTTTCCTGTTTTTCACGCTGGTTTGTAGATGATGCAATTACTATTTTCCAGTTTGGATAATAATTATGTACACATTTGTCTCAATGTACACAAGAAGTGATATTCTACTGCAAATAATATATCTAACAGCCTGGACACATTTTTTTTAGATATTACATTGATAGTGTATGAAGAATACAAAGTAGTGAGATATTCCAAAATTATTTTAGATATTGCAATAACTCATTACATTTCAGGGGATATTTTTACATTTATGACAAATATTACCATAAATAACTGAATTTCACAATGCAATGAATGGCAAATTAATTGTCTGGTCCCCAGATGGTCAGGAGCAAAGTTGGCATAGCATCTTTTAAATTATGTTTATGACTGTTTTCTCTCTATTTATTAAATTTATGTATTAAATGTTTTCTGAAGACCTTGTGTTACACCATGTTTACGTTGGCTGTTGTTTTGGTCTCCATTTGTTTCCATTTGACATCTATAAGATATGAGATTAACCTCCTGATAGATGAAATGGAGATGAAGTTAAATAACCCGAGAATTTATTTGTTTACAAACAGGAAAATGGAGTTGCTGCAGAAAAATAAATAAATGAATTAATTAAATCAAATAACAATGACTATAGCAACCAAGCAAAGGGAAAATAATCAAAAATGAGTATAGCCTACATATTTTTAGGTTTAAAGTAGTTTCTAATTTCACCGGCGTAGCTGTCTGGAAGCTAAATTCATGTTTTGGAAGAGTCCAGGCAGAGTCCCATCCTAAATTCTGGGTAATCTGTGGAGGGATCTAAAGATTAGGGTGATGGTAAAGAGAACTTCCAGCCTCAAAGACTTAGGGCTCATTACAAAATATAAATCTCAAATTACAAGCTGGTCACCAATTATAATTAGCATCTGATTACTATAATGTCAATATCTGAGAGCAGTATCTCAGAAATAAGTACGAAAATAACCACAGTATTATGTGTTACTATCTGGATAATAACAAGAAGTACAAGAAGGACTTAAAAATGAGAAACAAACCTTTTTGGTTAATTGAAAATGAAATAAAATCTGAATCCACCAGGACTATGAATAATTTAGGGCTAAACTGTATGCTTTAAAAGTGAATGATTTCCATATAGTTGTTGGAAAAAGAAAGTACACCAACAAAGTTTCTGAGATCTTAGGGGTGCACTTATACGTTTTTTTAAACAAACTTTTCCATGTTGTCTTCATCTTATTTCAACAAATAATGACTGCGACATCTTTTTGGGTTTGTTTTCATGGACTCGAGGTTAGATTTAAATAATTTTAGAATCAGGTGAAGAACAGATTAATTATTTATTAAATCCTCAGGATGGACAGAAGGTGTTTGTGTTGAATTATTAGAGATTTTGCACCAGTTTGCGACTCATCCTAAAGAAGAGGCTGCCTCAGAGACAACATCCCTGTGTTTGTGTTTCTCCTGCCACGTTTAGCCCCTGGTTCACAAATTTACAAAGGTGACAAACAATGACTGAGTCTCACCTGCCAGGAGCTTTTACTCTGAGTCTTATAACAACCAATAATAACTGTAAATAATAAATGGACCATTTCTTTCCACGAGGAGGGCCTTGGCTGCTCTGCTAAACTATTTAAGGTGCCTTGTTGATGGGAGTTATTTTTTTGCTGAGGGGTTGTGGAAATTCTCTGGCTTCCCAGAAGAGTTTTGGCCTGACAATAAACAACAGTTTAATACTTTATCTAATCCCTGCCAGGAGGTAAGTCCAACTGCAAGCTCTTGCAGATGTTCACATCCAATAATCTATCCATAATTGATGAAACAGGGAGGTCAGATGTAATGGCTGCTGCCAGTCCAGCAGCAAATAAATGGTTATTGACAAAACAAGCCAGTGTGGCACTGAGTGGGCTGTGAGATGACAGGCACAGAGAGGCGTGGAGACGGTGCCGAAAGCAGGGCGCCGAGGGTAAATGTTGAAATCTGCAGCTTCTGGGTACGTGAGGGGGGCACCAGCGAGGACGGAGAGCGAGAATGATCCTCTGGTGTAAAGCGGGGGACACACCCATGAGGGGTTGTCAGAAGAGCGTAAACAGGAGGGGAAGATGAGAGTGGAAAAAAAAGGAGGGGCGGGACGGTGAAGGTGTGTGTGGAGGGGCAAGGGGCACGGCATGGTGAGAGCAACTGCATGCAGTGTGCTGAGTGCAGTGGGCCAGCTGTCCGCTTCCCTTTCATCTCCAGGCTTTATGTCAGATACAATCTACCTGGCTGTCAAGCCTCAGCAACCATCTCACAGCGCAGCCCTCCTCCTCCTCCTCTCGCTGCACCCACACCCCTACCTCATGGCTTTTCCTCTCTTTCTATCACTCTTCAGTTCTCTCTTTATCTCTCTAGTGGCTGCACAGAGGCATCCACCTCCATGTCCTCTGATTCTTTGGGCTAAATCACAGAACTGTCTGCACCTTGCTTCAATCTCTGCTCTAAAAATCCCTGCCGCTTCAATTCGTAAAGGAACATTTTCATTTAGAAACGGGAGATTTTGGAAATAGCTGCCGATAATTCAACAACATTTTTTTGAAGATTTGTGTGGCAAGTGCATTAGTGAGGCTTTTTATTTCATAATCCAATAAAATCATGTCAAATAATGTTAAAACACATAAGTATTTTAGATTCTCTAATCAAAGATTGGAACATATTTCAAACAATTAGCACAGATTAAAAAGGGAGAAGCAGGTAAAATGTAGATAAGCATGTTAGATAATGGATGGACATTTTGTGGAAATAAAGAATAAAGTCCAAGTGTTCAGGGGATTATTTTTAACTTCTTAAAGCTGAAGGATTGAGTTCTGAGAAAACAGTGGACTTAGTCTCAAAATATTAAGAAGTGCACTTTGCACAGCAGCTCTCCCTCCACAACTCCTCTTCCACAGTGGAGCCTGCCAAGGAGAAATCAGCAGTTTTCCTTTAAAGTTAGGTCTTTTCTCTGCCATTAACACAGCAACAGGTCAACGGCAACGTTGAACTTGGACGATGAAACTCACTGAATCAGTAAACCAATTAATTAATCAATCAAGTTTATTTATGTAGCACATTTCAACAACAAGGCAGCTCAAAGTGCTTTACACCATAAAAATACAAAAATACAAAATCATAGGACATGGATGTGAGCAGAGCGTACATCAGCTTGTTTGACAGCGCTAAGACCGTCCTCCTGGCTCTGATTGGTTGTTTCTGAACGGGAGCAGTGCATTTCTGCCAATGGCAGTGGGAGGAGTCAGAGGAGCTTGATTTTGTTTCACAGATTATCTGTGAGTGATAAAAATGTGCAAAATACATTTTAGAAAAATTACCTAATGCAGCTTTACGACTCAGCAGCCAATTTACAGTGAAGAAATTAATCATTTTGCATTCGGAATGTCATTATTTATTTTTTCTTACACTTCTGAGCCAGAATTACTTTTATGCGCTATCAAATTTGAATTTGCATTGGGTAAAATTTTCATCTACAGCATCATTTGATGTTGTTAAATGACAACTTAAAAAATCCAGGCAGGGAAAAAAAATTCTGTATATTAAAAACTACAAACTATTATTTACAGTTACAGCAAGTCTGACTGCTCAGGTGAAAATTTCAGAGGCTTTTAATGAATAATTTTCTAATATGAATTGTAAAAGTTACATGTGATTGTATCAGAATGGGATTCAGATACACAAAAACAAGGTGTAACAATCCAAAATCAATTTTAATTTATTTTCATGTTATTTTAATATAATTTTCTGATTATTTTTTTGTATAAACTTAGCATGAATGAGACAAATGCACAGATACTGAGCATAATACTCAAAAATCCTGGTATTTCTATTGAAGCTTTTGTAATGACAGGTAACAACTGGTGTGGTGAAGATGAAAATACCATCTCCATGTCACACTGTTGGCTCTGTTAAGTGAGAAAAGTCTTTCTAGCAAAACAGCTTTTATTTAAACCTCATTAACTCTTCCCCAGTCAAGTGGCTCTATGATGTAAAAAAGCACACAAAAAAGTGGAACCGCTTAGAAGAAATTACAGAGAAAGCAAAGGACAACAAGCTCAGCGCTGCAGAAACACGGCTGTTTTTAACTCCAACAGAGGGGTAGTGACTTCCATGCAGACCTCCCTTCCCTATCGCTTAATTACTGCATGCAGTCATGAATATTTCAGGCATATGCTTTCCCACTTTGTCATTGGAGTTCAGAACTAAGAGAAACAAGTTCATATGCATATTAATGGGGGAGGATAGGGGCTGTGGGCGGAGGGGGACAGGAGGACTAAGGGTTGCCAGTGTGCTTGTGACAGCAGGAGGAAATGGCACTCATTCCCCAGCAGCTGCTCTTTTTAGATCCCCCTCAGAGGGAACTGCCCGAGGAGGGCTTCTGCCACAAAGGGGATAAAGGAGACGAGGGCTCTTGATGGAAAACAGGCAAACAACCACTGGGACCCCTTTTCTACCCCGTCTTCCCCCCCAACTCTAATGTGAGCTCACATTCACACACACAAACCCTTGGCCCACACTTAGCCGACCCCCAGGAGTTGTCAGGACCTCTTTAGCATTTTTCCATGGTGGCTGCTAAACTGTGCATTAGTAGGTGGCTAACGGGACCGCTGTAATGACAGCCTGAGAATGAGCAGATTTTTTTTTTTTTTTCCAAGCTATGTATCATGACAAATGGGATGCAGTTTTGAGTTAGGGGAATGAGCTCGGGCCCTCAAAGCATCTGAGGCCTCTCTCAGATAAAGATGGGCGTACTATTAACGAGACAATATAAATGTAAATCCTGTGTAATAATTCTTAAAAATGGTTGACACAAACCCTCCCTGCATCACGTGCGTCACTGCTCTTACACCATTCAGGGGCGGCGTTAAATATTGTTTAATTGAATTTATGGACCCTTAAAATACCACTCAGCACCCAGAAGAGCATAATGACATGCTTTATTTAACATATCTAAACAAAGTCGATTACAGCATTGTGCAGGTTTAATGGAGCACAAAATGTTCCCTTTCCACTTGATAAAGAGGGCTTTTAGCTCTCATCCTTTGCACATAAAACTCTTATTTATTTGCTTACGGTAATGAGAATACAACAGAAAAGCTCATTTAACACTGGTAAATGTATAGCTTCTTAAATTAGCATTTCTGAACAAGAAAGTTAATATTTGGCTGCACATAGGAAGCCCTTGATTAATTTGAACTCTGTCAAGTCTGCATGGAGACGTCATGAGCTTTCAAAGGGAGGTTCAAAGGGAGCGCTAATTAGCTTGACCTTTCCTGTCATGATTTGCATGCCCACTCAACCTCCTACAATTTACCAGGAAGAACAAAAGCAGAGACAATGAGGGTGTTTTTCTGGGTGGAGAGCATTCTCCTAATTGATGTCTTTAAAACACATATGATACTCTGTTGGAGTCATACAGACCCCATTGGCGGAGATCTTAGCAAAATTGTAGATTTCAGCGGTTTGGTGCTTTAGAATGCTAAATTAATGCAATACTTAAAAACATTCCTGCAATTTTAAAGGACAGATGTGGACAAAAATTCAATCACCACTTTCAGAATCTGGGGATTTATCCACTACAATCATGATAAATGATAATATGGATAAACACAATAACTATTTAATCATTTACTCAGGATTAAAATGAGAACTGTGTAATGTAACAACTGCAAAGCCTACAGTTTAATGCAGTGATAGGATCATTAACCCTCTTTAAGGGATCTGAAGAGAACCAGTAACAGCCTATGGACAGGATTAGAGCTCGAGCCTCACGCTCATATCTGCAAACACATCAGAACGACTGCCACTGCTACAATAAACCCTTGTGATCTGTTTCAGATCTTGTTCTACTTAGCCATCAGTCATCATCACAGCCCTTATAATTCCCTTTCTTAGCGCCAGGATTTTGCTGTCTTTCTTTCTTTCTTTCTTTCCTTCTTTCTTCCTTTCTTTTTTTTGCCCTCAGATTGAAGGCACAAAGAGAGTGGGACGGAGACGGGTGGCTTTTGTTTTGGTACCTCAGTGTCTTCCCCCACTCTTTTTCCTCTTCTCTTCCCTCTGCAGGGCTCTGGTGTGATTATTACTTTCAGTGGAGGATTTAACCATGGGCCAGTTGGGCCATCGCCTCGGGGAGGCCCCCATTTCAATGCGTGTGTGCTACTTTTTCCCCCAGTTTATTGCCTTGCCTTTTATTCTGCCAGGCAGTCCCACTGACATCAGGGGGCTCTTAGAATAACTTGCCTGAGGCTATCAGATCCCTTAACCTTAAATCCGCCACTGTATACTGGTATAGATTCCAGATCTGGAAATGAGGCGCCGCTAATAGATAAAGATGAGTCAGATATTATTTAGGATGAAATTATTAATTTATTATCTACATTTTTATTTAATAATATATTGAACGCTGTAAATTGTGGTTTGATCCAGATTGGTTTTGCCAGGCATGGCCGTTAGATGCCAGTGCATCATCACATTTTCAGTAACTCAGACACTCAGGTAATTTCAGCATTTAAAATACTATTTTTCCCCACAGCAGCTCAATAAATACTTCTTTCTAATCATCCTTTAGAGACCCAGGGGAAGAAAAATAATCTGCTTACAAACTTGCCACACGCCGCAATACACGATTTTATGCACAAATATGTTGTGAGTGTACAGAATAAAGAAATGTGTTGCAATTAAATCAGTTGTAGACTCAAAGTTAAGTCATTATTAGCTATAACTAAGACTAAAGTAGAGTTTATTTTGCATTGACGTTCCTCCCTTTCTTTCTACTGTGTGAATCAATGTGACAAGGTCGGCTCAGATCAAGAAGATCCCAACCAGTAATCACAGCAGAAATTAGGAGCTGCATCTCTTTATCATTGTTCCCATCACCATTTTTTGCCAGAAAAGTTGCAAAACATTTGATTATATCATGTTCAACATGCTACACTATAGAAGATTAATGATGCTGCCACAGAGTCAAAAGAAAGGTCTTCAGGAGCATCTCCTGCTCTCCAGTCCAGATTATTTTTAATGTGAATACCCAGGCACAATAAAGTAGGTTCTAATGTCTTTCCCATTTTGAAGGTCAGCTAGGAGAAATAGGTCTCTATATCACATTATATTTTTTTCTAAGGAAACAGAAAGTCAATATTACTATTTGATAGTTCCCCTGTTGCTCTGATCAGCCTAAAAGTGTTTTTTAAAAGTTTAATTTACAAATACAGTGATTTTGTACTAGAGCAAAAAACCCCAAAAATACATCCAATTCTTTTTTTTTTCCACTTTGAAAAATGTGTTTCAGTTTAGTTGATTGGAACAATTTGCAAAAAAAACCACTGAAGCTCACTGAAGCAGTTTATGGTCAATGTTCTGCTTTTGAAAATTAACTTATTACACTTATTATGGTATGTTTAGTCACTATGAATATGGTTGTATTTTTTTTTCTCTGTTTTATGATATTTTTCTGTATGATGTTTTCTGAACAGGTCGTTGTTTAAAACTGAGAATTTGTTCTCAATCAACTTGCCTGTTGGAATAAAGGAAAACTAAATAGCTTCAGTTTGTTCAGACATCCATAATGTGGTGGCCAATCAAGAGTGGTGGATTTTAAAGAATAGGTTCATAATCTCAAATGTATAAGAAAATGCAATCTCTAATCCATCAAAGAAAATAAAAACAGAAGTCATCACAACTTTCCACAGGTGTTTGATGATCAGGTCCTAAATGTAAATCAGTCAAATTAATTCAGAGACACAAATTTGTTCAATCACATGCAATCACCCTGATATGCATTCAGTTTATGACTGCATGTCAGAGCTTATGTGGTTGGTGTATATAGTGCAGAGGCTCGTCTCTCAGCGGTGAGCGGTGCTGATCAGCAAATGTCTGAACTCAGCAGGACGCTGTAGCACCAAGTCCACCGCTGGATCAGCTTCAGTCATTTGCTGAGCTCCCAGGTCTCCTTGCTAAAATAAGTTTAGCATGTGTGAAATTGATGGTTCCCCCCTCCAGGTGGAGGTGTATCAGGAGTCAGAGCTCTAATAAGAAGTAATTGTACTCTCGCTTCACCCTGGCACCCTACAAGGGATGCAGGTCAACAGAACAGTTGGAACCTGGAGACTGTCGAAAACAAACACGATAGCTTGAGGTTATTTTGTAAATTGCCTTCAGTGCGAGATGAATAGACTGCAAGTTTCTTTCAAAGCAGGGGGAGGGCGTAGTTCACAGCAAAAGCCAAGACTTTAAATCTCTGATTGCTGTGGGGTTGAGAAGTTTTGCATAAAGAAGAATGTGCAGTTAGATTCTAATGACAAAAAAAAAAGCTTTAAAAAAAGAGAGCAAACATTGAATCATTGTCGAGATGACGTTGGGTTAAATTCATCAATATTGAAGCCTCAGCTTTGTTGAGGCAGTTTTAAGTCACAACATATCTGCTTTCTGCATCTGAAGTTGGGTTTTTATATGCAGTTTATGCACGCAAAAAGGGGCCTCCGCCACATTGAGCTTTTGCCTCAGTCCTTATTGAAAGCTTTCTTAAAACCGACGGATGAAAGCCAAGGGCGTCTTTAAGAATTGACACACTCTTTAAAACATACATCTCATGAAAAAGACTTTAAAAGGGCCAGTTGCAATTTTAATATTACTTGGGGGATGCAGCAGTGCAATACCATCAGTGTGTGCAGGCTGCGGCTGTTCACAAAGTAACCGCCTCGGTCTGAGAGAATACTATGCTCACATCACATCTGAAAAAGCCAAACACACTGGCAGACAGAAGCGAGGCGGGCAAGGCAAGGCTGATGAAGAGTGAGGAGACAAGGCAGGCTAAATTGAGCTGGAGAGATATCCCCGTATTTCACCTTTTTGCATCATTTGCTTTTGTACAATATGTCCATTCTGACAAAAGCCTTTTTATGGCATGAGAGTGAGAGTTTGATGAGTTCATCTAAGTAAATAACCACAAAAAGACGAGAATGAGGAAAAAAAAGTTTCATCATATTCCTTCAACACCCACCACAAGTCGAAAAAAAAAACAAAGACAGAGAGAAACCTGGACAAAGAATCCTCAGTGTTCAGAACAAAACAAGTTAAAGGCTTCTAAAACATGAGAAACTTCAGTGTAATTCTCTGCACTCCTTTTCTGGTGCACTTTTTTTTTTTTTTTTACCTCTTAATTATTTAATGAGAAGGGCCTAAACTAAAGTCAAACAACTTTCCTGCGTAACTCAGGCCATCTACATTATGGTTGTGATTTAATTCACCTAAATAAACACAAACTAAACACTGATGACTTAGTGAAAAAATTGTGGTTGTCCAACAGCAACATCCACGCAATGTGGTTCTCAGTGGCTTTTGAAAGGGAAAATGTCCAGAAGTGGTGGATATTGACAGACAGCAAAGAAAGAAGGATAGACTTGTTCTTGGGGAAATTCTGCATCCCCTCACATTTTAAGAACTTAGACTTGAGCTCCTTGAAAAGTTTACACGTATACTTGAGGCATTCTGCAGGCATTCCAGAGAGCTATGGGTATGCCAAGAAACATAAAATAAAAACAACTGCTGAACTGCTGGGAGTATGCCATTTGAAACTATTCTCAATGCTGTAGAAACACAGTGACGTGAAAACAGTCCAGAAAAAACAAATATCTTACAAATTACTGGCGCTTGTTAAACTGCTGTGATTTTTCTGTGGCAGATCTTGAATGGATAGTTCAAGATTTAAGAACTTGCATGAAGTTTTCATTTAGTTAGATCCAGATTAGTTTCTCTCTGCAGGCTAAAGCTAATGGCTACTTTGAGAGGAACCAAGATCAAAACAGATTCCTCACAAATAGAAAAAAAAAACTCAAGTCTCAAAAGAACGCTATAGCTATTTCTACAAAATGTGTTTTATGATCTTTAAACTATCCTGTCTTAACTGCCATGTTTATGGTTCATGTTGGATGGTTAAAGTAAATTAGAATGAAAGTTGTGATATTCTGGAAGGAGAACGTTACTTTTGCTGTGAGTTCACTTTTTCCATTTTGTCCTTATGCTTAATCTTATGTGGGTCAGAGTTCAATACCTTATGCAAAATATATAAATGCCCACAAGTGTTTCCATATTATGAGAATTTACTTTAAAGCATGTCTGGTTTGACTATGTAAAGGCAAGGTAATAACAGTGAATAATGCAAACTGAAGAGTAGTAGAAGAAAAAAGTGAGAAAAAGTGGTCAGTTTGTCCTCCAGTAAACTAAGCCAATAGCAGCTTAACTACAGAAATAGGAGAGGATAACCTAAGCCAGTCTAACTAAGCTTTATCAAAAGGAAAGTTTTAAGCCCAGGCTTAAAAACTTGTTTTGTGCCTCTTTGTCACTTTAAGTCCAAATAAGCTGCTCCTGGCCATGCCCCCACACTTGCACGGTAAAGTAGCTCCAAACAGATGCACAATTATCCAAATGTACATATTTGAAAAGCAGAAGTGGGGCGTCCTGCACAACTAACAAGAATGCAGCAAGTGGTTTCTGGAAGGTGAGTCAACAACAAAACAGTTGTCCTTTCCAGCAGCCATTGTACAGCGCATTCAGCTGTAAAACCAGCTGACCAAACATGCTGGAGCTCTGATTGCATTGGTAGGTGTTGGGCTGAAGTTACTAGGTAACGGTGCCTTAACAATCCAGAGGTTTTGGAAACTGATTATTTTCCAGACACCATAAAACATGAACTTATTACCAACAAACAGTGGGGTGTTTTTTTGTTTTGTTTTTTTTTTTTTTTTTGTTAAGCATTTGGGCTGTTTTAAATCTAGTTGAGACCCAAATGGAAGTATTAAAAAGTACAAAATGAAAGTTCTACATAACATGTCTCCTTTATATCTCTGGAATTTTGAGTTGAGTCGCAACTGGCAGGACAAACTGTTTCAAAGACACGTCAGGTACAGATAAATTAAAGTACAACTACAAATGGACAAGAACTTCAGCAGCTGCTTCGCTACTGAAGACAAAGTCCGTGGCTTCAGGATGGGCCTCAGGCATATCCCAGCAGGAAAAGTTTTGGAGCAGACACAATTAGACAACTTATTTCAACTGCAAAAAAAAATTGTCAGCTCAGAGAGGCACTGTACCTGAAAAGTTGAGTGGAGCAGAACTTCGTCTCATTAAAACCTTCGGCTATCATTAAGGTCTTCGCCTGAAAACTCTTTATGTCGGTCAGTTCTTCTCAGATCTCCACCGTGGGGCTGCTTTCTGATGAAAGTTAACATAAACATGAATAAATAAATTTCCCATCTAATCCCGCTGCTGAAAGAATTCCCCCACACTCCCACCTTCCAGCCATGTTTTATTCAAACAAAGGACATCATAAATGAATGATAAATAAAGAGCTACTCCATGTGAATTGTTTTAAAATGTTAAGCCATAACTACAACCTAATAATGAAGCTGATCCGCAGAGACCAAGGTCAAAAGTAAAAATCATTTTGGTAATCCGATGTACAACTGTTCCCTCACACAGTGGCATAATTAACTTGAATATATTAATTCTTTAGTACACTGCTTATTGAATTATACATTCTCAATTTGCCTTCCTCAATAAAGAATAGTGTGCAATGCTGGAGGAAGAGGAGTTGTTGTTAAGACCTGTTGGCATTTCTGGAGCCCCTGAGCATGAATTATTATCTCCCACTCACTGAAGGACATCCACTCAGGTTCAGGAAAACCATGAACTCCATCTGAACAGGCCAATTTGTCGGAGTGAGCTGTAATGGATTTCCTTGTATTTGTAGTTTGATTTCAACTTTTATAGGAAAAGCTGTCAAATCTGAGTAGATGATGAACAGATCCCTGATTTTATTTCAAGGATTTTAAATTACTGATCAAAGCTACTGAATATTTTTCAAACGCTCCCTTGAAAAACATCTTCAAACTCGGCTGTCAGCATCAGTCCATCACAGTTCAACTTTTGGAAATGAATCCAAACATAGGTAAAGCAGTTATTCTTTAAGTTATTTTTGATCCGGCAAAAATGTAATTCTTCACAGCCGAAAAACGTCAGGAGGTGAAATCAAAGACACCTGGAACTGAGTTTATTCAACACATCAGACTGTTTCACATATCTATGAACCAAGCGGCACCAACATACTTAAAGCATGTAGACATTAATTTCCAAAGGACCAACCATAGAAAACATTGTGTCCCAGCCTTTAGTTGCTAACATGTCCACAGCTGCAAAGTCAATTTAAACCGTTTTAGACTGAATAAATAAAGAACAGCTTGAATAAAAGTGAAATATTTTTTTTATGTCACCCAAAACCAAAAGTTCTCACAAAACCAACAATTATGACAGATGAAATTAATAATCTCCTCTACTGCCTAAAACTTTACTTTAAAAGTCAAAATAGAACAATATTTGATTTTGAAATCATAAATTAAATTTGGTTTTGTGGTTCTTGTTTTGTAGATTATTTTCTTTATCTTTCACATCAAATTGGAGAAAAAAAATATAGACATTGAAAAAAAATACAACATGGGAGACATTATTTTAAGGCTTTAACAAGTTAATCATTTGATAAAGATTAAAAGATTGTATTGATTTTATTTTTTACATTATGTATTTATTCATTTAGGAGATAGCCACCAGCACCTCTTTGGACCCATAAGGCATGAGCATGTTGGATAAGGGATGGATATTTATTCCTTTATCTTTTTAGCTTGTCTTTAATTTATCATCTTTTTTTCTCTTTAGCTCTTAAAATGTTATTAATTATCCAAGTGTAAGTGTTGGGAGGGCTGACCTGGGCTGATGGGCAAACGGGTTTCAGGTGTGAGAGAAGAAAGCAGAAGGCAGACTGAGCAGAGAGAGAAACAGGAAGTGACACAGGGGGCGATGGAGAAAAAGTCCAACAAAATAACTAAAGAAACACAACAAAACTAGAGTAACTAAAAAAGGACAAGATACAAGAAGTTAGCATAACGAGAATCACTGAGTAGGAACTAAACAGAAACAAGACAGAACTGATATAAATAAGAAATTAACACAAAAAACTACAATCGCTAAGGAAGCAGTGAACCAAAGTAAAGCAGAAACACGGCTGATCTAACAAAGGAAAATGAACTAAGGAAAACAGAAATAAACAAAACCCAACTAAACAACCAGACATCTTAACAGTTTTTTTCTTTGAGATGTTGATTTGCCTATTTAGTGAAATTTTATTTCTTGGTCTTATTTGTTTCTAACTAATGTAATAATTTTATACCTTGAATCTAACAGTTTATCTGACTGTTATTTTCCTCTTCTGATGTATTTCCAGAGTCTCAGGTTGCATTTCTTCTGTTTTCCGAAGCCATCTGTGACTCTGTGAGTTTATCTGAAGCCTCTGTGGATGTGAGTTTATCTGTGGGTGCTTTGTTTTTTTTAAGTATGGCGGAAAAAACGGTTTGTTTTTAACCGTTGTTTTTTCTTGGCTTCTGTAAATCACTTTGTTCCATAATTCTTGAATGAAAATGTCTTCAGAGTAATTCCATCCATCCATCCATCCATCCATCCATCCATCCATCCATCCATCCATCCATCCATCCATCCATCCATCCATCCATCCATCCATCCATCCNTCCATCCATCCATCCATCCATCCATCCATCCATCCATCCATCCATCCATCCATCCATCCATCCATCCATCCATCCATCCATCCATCCATTTTCTAGCACCGTTTTACCTTGTGGGGTCTGCAGGGCTGCTGGTGCCCATCTCCAGCGAGACATTTCAGGCGAGACACGGGGTCAACCTGGAACTTAAAGTCACTTCTGACACATTGAACTTGAACTAAGCTGCCCTGGCATCATTCTGCATTGTGGAGTGAATGAAGGATATGAAAAGTAATTTTCAGGCAGAAAAATTTTAAGTTCTTTGAACATAAAAGTCTCATTTTGATGCCTCTTCACCTCGAGGTTTTTCATGTGTGTCATCTGGGTTCTGACTGAGTCAGAACCCAGATGGATGGATTTCGATTTTGCACCTTTACCTAGTTGAATTTATCAAAATCCAGAAGCCATATTTGTCTTTATTTCAATTAAGTGAGCCCCTGTTAAACTATAGTCCCATCAGTCTGAATGTTAACCATCAGATAACAAAGCCAGCAGTGCTGTAAAACTTCTCCCATTGTCTTGTCAGTCATGGCTGAAGAACTCATGCTCACATCCCTTATTCTCACTTTTTGTTCCACAGAAAACTGGCAAAGATTCTTTTATATTCAAATGAGAACATTAACATTAGACATCTAGCATCACACAGTCCCTCACTGTTAGCATCTCATTTGAATATCTCATATCTTCAAGACACGGCTCAGTTAAAGTCATGTGGGCTTTTGTCCCCAGCACAGGACACCACAGGCAAGTCAAAGAGGTGTCACACATCCCGCCTCGTAATTTGTCATGAAAGAACCTTTTTCTGGGATGAAGGTAACGAGCTGCCAGGCTTATAATGGCTGGCATAAACACAGCTAATTAAATAGAAACCAACAGAGGCAGGGTAAACCCGCACTGCTGAGAGAATCTGTAATTAGCTAATATGTTACATACATATTATAATGGTAAGAAGACAAAACAATTATATCAGTGTTGATAATGACAAGGAGATACTCATATGAAGCAGCCTCTCAGTGGCACCTGTAACAAGCTCAAAGAGAACATGCATTATAAATACAAAAGGCAAGACATTCTTTATTAGAGATGAAGACCGAAAAGGGCCTCAGACAATAACATGTCAGCATCTTTTTAAGTGCACACCAGCTCCCTCAGACGTGTCAAACCTGCCAAACAAAGTGAAAATGACATGGTTGAGCACAAAAACTTGCAAAACCTGAAAAACTTTCAACAATGCTTTTCTCTGACGACCCTGTTGGGCTTTTTGAGTTGTGAAAAAAATGCAGCCAATTACATACAGCTCTGGAAAAAATTAAGAGACCCCTTCACGTGATCTGTTTCTCTGATTTTACTTGTTATATAGGTATATATGTTTGAGTAAAGTTAATATTGTTCTTTTATTCTATGAGCTACTGACAACATGTCTCCAAAATTTCTGGCATTTATTTGCAGAAAATGAGAAATGGTCCAATAAAATGAAAAAGATGTAGTGTAAAAAAAATTACAAAGAAAATAAGTTCATATTCTTAACGGAATGACAATGCTAATGTTTTAACTCAGGAAGAGTT
>NW_006800071.1:1285794-1291248 GCF_000485575.1 Poecilia formosa
TCCATCCATCCATCCATCCATCCATCCTCTCCAGCTAACGTTCCGGGCGAGAGGCGGGGGCACCCTGGACAGGTCGCCAGGCTGTCACAAGCATTAAGAAATATTCTAGGCAAATTTATATTTATAAACTTAATCTGCATTTTGGAGTAATTCACTCCAATTCCTCACTAAAACAAAAAAGTCTGGGACACAGAACTGATTTTGTCCTGCAGATAAAATAAAAACTACACCCAACAAGTTGTCAATGAAGTTCATCAGAGCTGTGGCAGCTACGACAATAATTTCCTCAGAAGTGCAGATAGCTCGGATGAAGCTATTTCCATTTTTCTTCCCTCAGGCTCCTAATGTTGCTGCCACTTTGGGGAAGTCTCCTCACCCGTCTCCCCCCTCATTTACCTGCTCCGTGGTGCAGCCCGGGCCACGGTCAGGAAGTGTTGAAGCTGATCCAGCTTTTCAGACTTGTTCCTTCAGGGGCTTCAACTACCATATGGCTGACCCAGGCCCTGCAGCCTCCCCAGGGGTGACTTGCGCCTGGATCAGAGTAAAGATTCTGGGTATCCGGCTGTCCACATTAGCCCTCCATCCCCAGCATGACTACACAGATGTTGTTTCAGCAATTTGGAATCACAAACCTTTCAACATTTTACATCACCAAGCTGAAAAGGGAGAGTTGTCTGTTTTTATTGGATTTTATGGGATAAAAAAAATGGAATAGATAAAAAAAAACGTAACGCATAAATGGCGCAGAATGCCGTACCTATGGCACTATTCAAGATAATACTCGCAGGACTATGCGGGAGATGCACTTTCCAACTGTTCCACTTTTCCAGTCAGTGCCCTGACATTTTAAATAGGCTTTCACCAGTGGTTTCAATAGTCCTGTGCCAATATTTGCATGCCTTTTTGTCCCCAAAGGCAACAAAAGAGGGTAGAAAAGAAATAGAGGGGGAAAAAGTCAACAGTTTTTACACTGGCCAAAGCTGTATCTCAATGTGTCTTACATCTCTGCACCCTGCCAGGCCCCCCCATCCCTCTTATCCCACGTTCCTCTCGCCTCCTGGAGGGCAGAATGATTGAGGAGTGCTACCCCGGCCTTTTATCCTGCCAGCGAAGGTCTACCTCTCTCCACAGTGAAAAAAAATCAACCATAGAGGCGTGGTAAAAACGAGGAAGGAGACGGGGAGAGATGTGAAGTGTCACGTACTCCCCTGCAGCACAATAAACCATGCACAGGTTAGATGTAAGGATATGGAAAGTCATTATTTGTGGGCCTAAAGGGATTTAGTTGTTACAGGAGCCAGATGGTATATAAACAACAGGCAAAAAAGACCAACCTATAGGAATCATCTTAACATAGTCATGTCCTATCAAAGACCTACGATGAGCCGCGTTGTGGCAACCTTGTTATCTAATTTGTGTTTGTTTATTTATGTGCCAAATACTCTGGTTCCCACGGGAGTTTGAAGATGTAATTTACATGTTGAAGGAAGATTTCAGCTGACTTTCAATTACAGGCCTGCATGAACATGTGAGTAAATGGAAATGCAAACAGCATTTAGTGACACATACGAGGAGCACACCCTAGAAAACCCAGCACAGGTTAGAAAATATCAGGCGATATTGTAGTTTTATTGTCAGTAGATTTGTGAAGCCAAAAATTAAATTAAATTCAAAGACTACCCAAATCCAAGTGACCAGGTAAAGAACAAAGGAAGAAATGTTGAGTTCCTTCCAAAAATATTCATACCCATTTAACCTCTTGCATGAGAGCCCCCATGTTTGCACAGTTGTAATAGAAAGAGGATAGGTGTAACACACAGAGGTGTGTAACACACAGAGGTATGTAACACCTATCAAACCCCTGCTCAGTCCAGGGTTTGAATTCGAGTCCTTGGGAAAAACATTCCACTCATTTTGCCTTCTGGTCAGATAGTCTGATGGTGGAGATAGAATGGTAGCCCAACTTCTGTCAGCTGTGGCTACAATGTAGCTTACCACTGTGAATGAATGAATGAATGAATGAATGAATGATAGTGTAAAGCAATTTGGACTCTTTAAGGTGTTTTCGTACCTGACAATCTGGAAGAATCTGTTTGATTGGGGACCAATGTTACCACATTGTTATATTTTCAGTTGGTGTGGTTCACTGTCGCACTGCAGTGTGTCAAACGAACAATATCGTTTGAAAATCCTGTTCCCCTTGTTGCCTGTGGTGACCCTACCCCAAGAGCCACTGAAGGAACCAACACAAAAAAAACAAAACATGAGTGCAACTTCCTTCTTCATAAAATGCAAACAAAAATGGATTAGTGTCAGATATGAGCAGCTGTAGGACTTCACTTTTCTCTTTGGCAAGAGACCACGCGCCATTTCTCCCACTAGCTCTAGACTCGAGCATTTGGTTGTATTTACCCAGAATGCCCTGTGCTATGTCCACTTCCTGCTTCTGGATCAGTCTCCAGCCTGCTTGTATCCTCATCTGCATTTAAACCGCACCAGAGTTCATTTCAATTGGATCTGGGTTTGAAAGTTCGATTGCACGTTCACATCTCTCCAAATGAACTGGACTTTATAGGCAAATGAACTCAAGTTTGATTAAAGCAAACTAAACAGGGCTGAGGTGAATACACCATTAGACTTGATAAAGCTTTACACAAATGCAGGCCATTGTCCGTTTTACCATTTAGGTTGAAAACTTTAATTTAGGTGTCATCTCATCAGAGCAACATGTGGCTTTCTTGTCCTTCTTCCATGATGGTCAGTCAGGTGAACAATAATATTTATTTGGCTGCTGCTTCTCTGATTGTTACTCTCCTTGCCTGATCATTCAGTTTAGGTTTAAAAGTGTTCAAATAAAATCTCCAAAGCTCTGGATAACCTAACCCTCCTTTAAAATCTCCACAACTGTTTCCCTGACCCATTTGTTGTGTTTGTTCTTCTCAAGCAAGTATCTTCAATTCACACATTTGGACTCTTTTTGCTTATTGGAGTCTAATAAGTGATTATGAAAGTTAATTGGCAGGACATTTTATTTACAGACATCACAGTGAAGAGGACTGTTTAAATCGAAGTATCATTTTCTCTTTTTTTCTATTTTGTGTTGTTCTGTTCCATAAAACCCAAAACCTAACGTGAAAAACTAAACGGCATGTGACCTCGTTTTCAAGGAACTGCATACCATCTGTACATGCTTGTTGCTGGATGATTTCTGGCTTCCAAAGTAAAATCAAATATCACAGAGAGAGCAACAGTGAAAGCATGAAGCCATTAACATAAAAATGCCCATTTCAGTTTTTGCTTTGCAGCCCATTCCAGTGGCTGTGAACAGTAAATCGCAGCGAGAAGACGCCGATTGAAGCATTAGCCCTGGGAATAGTTAACTGACAGGCGAATTGGGTAATATAACTGACAGATGAGATCTGGAGCCTGCTCAAGTTTTTAATAGGATGTCTGTTGTCAAATGACATGATCAGAAGTAATCCTTTGCCACTATGCAGAATTATGTCTTATGTCTCAGAGTTTAACTTAGCGAGTTCAGCACAACGTCATCTTCAAGATTCATTTGTGTTTTAGATTTATGTGTTTTTTCCCCAATTTTGTGCCTTTTCTATTGAACTGTAAGATTTAGTTTAATATCATTCTGAATTTTTAAATGCTGCATAATCTGTAGATTTATGAATTAATCTCACGTTTATTCAGTTTTTTCAGCAACAGTGATTTTAGGCTCATTCAAGCCTCCGCTGATTGACTGTGAAGATACGCAAAAAAGAAGTTATGATAAACACATTAAATGTAGAAATTAAACAACTGGCCACTCTGGCCTCTGGTTCTGTCACTGTGAAAAGGTTGGTGCTGATTGTTTTGTCTACAGTCACAACAGTGTGATGCTGCAGGCGGCTGCAGTGTTTCATTGGTTTGCAGGGACACCTATTGGCCAAACGTGACAACTACACTACATGAAGCAGATGCACACAAGATAGAAATGTCCTCCCTCCCCAATCAAGAGTGCACTGCTTTTAATTTGTGTGGTTCATTAACGTTGAACAACAAACAAGATTCATCATACATTAATGATAACAATTAAAGCGTGTGGGATGCTATACTGCCTCGCTTTGAAAAAAAGAAAAGTTTCCCTACTTTTAATACAGAATGAAGTCACATATTAAACAGTCATGCACTGCTTCCTTAGGACATACTAATGAATCATGTATAAAAGATAATCATTATTGGTTTATAAATGCAGCCGTCTTACAAGCTGCAAGCACACGTTTCTGTCCCAGGATATGCAACAGCGAGTAATATTTTAATTAAGACTAGAAACATCCCTGAAATTGTACAATTCCAGACAGCAGATTAGAAAAATAGCACTTAATTTCACATACAAAAAAAAGTTTAACTGATTGTCTTTTGAAAGGCTGAATTTCATCCTTTTGACCTCTTGTCCCTCATTCCTTACATTCAACCTGCTGGTCAGTTGTTTCTGTTCAAAAGTGGAGAGGAAAATTAAATGGATTTAAATCAATTTCTAACAAGATTCTTTGAAATGTGGACATTAATTAATGAATATAAATAGTTTGTGAACATATTTTATTAGCACAATAATCCCTGTGACATCTACTTTATGAATTAAAATGTATTCTGGTCAGTATCACTGTTGATTATTTAGAAAATAGCATTATAGATCAAAAATAATCATTGAAAATATTTTATTACTTATGGAAATTAAAATGTACAATTTGAAAGCATTTAGTTTGAGAACATTTTTAATTTTACCCAAAAATTCAAATCAAGGAATAAATAACACAAAGTATCTCTACTTAAAATATATTTTACTGTGTGAAAGTGACCTAAAAATGTTGTAATGTTTATTTTGATGTATTCAGATTTTTCACCACAGTGAAAATGAACAAATTAAATGTTTAAAAAATAACAGAAATAAATCTACAAAGTCAGAGAAATCATCGACATACTTCAGGTTTGTTTTAAAACTATTAAACTATGCATCGACTAGTATTTTGTCATTGTTGTTATATTGCCAGAAATTAATAGTAAATCTATTTGAAGGTATTTAAGATATATTATAATAGATTTATTTTTCAGTATGTAGTTGGCATTTTAGTTTTGTTCTTCAGCAAAAGACATAAAAAATAACAAACAGGCATAAAATCACATATGTATTTAGTAGGAACCAAAATTAGCTCTAATGGTGTGTGCACAAATAATTCATTTGAATTATTTTTTAAGCACAAAAAGCATCCAGACAGAATATACATAAATATATAAGTTTTAAAATAAATAAATCAGGGGTCTTACAGTTAGTTATTTGCCTATAAGCTAAGCAAAAACATAACATGTGGAGTGTATATTTGTTCTAATATTCAAATGTACTGACATATTATATGCTCGTTTCTGCTGCACGCAACAGGTGTCATTTGCAGCCGCTAAGTCCTAGTT
>NW_006800071.1:1291534-1319155 GCF_000485575.1 Poecilia formosa
TGCTCGTTTCTGCTGCACGCAACAGGTGTCATTTGCAGCCGCTAAGTCCTAGTTAATGGCAAGCAGACTTTTCTCCTGGTTCAGCTTCACCTTTCATGGACCAGATACCTTTGAAAGAGTAAGAGTACACAATAAATAGAATAATTCATGATTTTGTCATTAAAAATGAAAAGTTTCTTTTCCTCGTACTTGGGGATGTGTTTTGAGATTATACATAATGGACCGTGGATGTTCAGAAGTTTTCCAAACCTCCTCTAGCTACGTTGGGAGATGCACATAAGTCCTCCCTTGCATTTCACAGGAGAGGGGTAGCGGGGCTTTAATTATGTGCAGAGCTGGGATGATTAGCATGGATGGGGGGGCTTCAGCGCCAAGCAGAGCAGAGCGGAGCGGAGAGGGGCGCCCTCGTCTCCAGTCAAGGCAGCGCGCTCTGAGTCGACCACCCCCTCCTTTCTCCTCCTCCCCTCTCATGTAACAAACGAGCTCAACCTTGTTACTGAGGCACAGGTTAACAAGCTCTGGCACAAGTTCATTCTGATGAGCTGTAAATACGTGGAGAATCTGGGATAGCACATCTTACACGCAGTTTATTCAGAAGCAACTTTAGATTTATTATCAGAGATGTTTCAAATAAAATAAATCCTGATTTTTAGACGCTACAACATGTACGTTTATAAAAATAAACATGAAGTACATAAGAATCATTTTTGCTATTGAATGTAGATGTTTCCCAAAACATTTCTTTGTTGAGACCATATATGATCAATCCACTTAATTCCACACAAAACCGCTGCACAGCTGGAAACATTCAAAGTATTACTGTGACACAGATACATCTGACACTCATGCACATTTGTCTCAACCCAGTTCTAAACTTTCTCAATTATTCATTAATATGAAATTGTGTTTGTCTCATGTGGAACAGTGCGATTTCCTCCTGCGACACGCGAGGCATTGTTTGGCCCTTCTCCAGAGCCACCGTCACTCCTTTGCCAATTTCTCAGTTGACACATAGTGTTCAGGAATCCATCTCCCTCCTGATAGTTTGGAGAGCCCTGATTTGTCCTAATCCGGGGCCATTTGTAATACAGAAGACTGGGATGAATTATGAATCGTGTGTGACAGAGTCAAAGGAACCCAAAAGAAAATGGAGCCGGGCGAACAAATGGTTTGCTTCATGGTTGGGAAATAAAATCCTTCTTTATGGTTGCATTATCAATACATGATATGTATATTCACAGCAGAAATGAATGAGAATAAGGGAAATGTTGGAGAAAGATGGAGATGGAAGATAAAATTACTGTCTGCCGAGATGGTTTCATAAGTGTCACTGTGAAGCAGCTGGGAGGAAAATGAAGGATTTTGTAGAAAATCTCGAGGTTAGAGCAACTTCTCAGTCTTCCTCACGAGAGACCGCATGACCTTTAAAATTCAGAAACCCTTTTGAATGGATGTGAATGTTCATCAGTCTGTTTCTGAAAACTCTGTCATCCCGTACAAGACAGCTTCTAATCATAGTCTGCACTTTCTCTGAAACCTTTTATCGGAACATAAATGATGAAAAAATGTAGTTCTACCCATTATCTCTAACTAATGGGGATGGTGCCTCTCTCTAATGGTGATTGGGCGGGAGGAAGGGAAGACGCTGGACACGTCGCCACTTCATCACAGGGAAACGGAGGACAGAAAACCACACACACGCACGCACGCACGCACACACACACACACACACACACACGCTCTAACCTGAATGCTATTTTAGATAAGCTGATTAACCTAAGCCATGTTTTTGGATGTCGGAGGAAGACGGAGTACCTGGAGAGAACCCATGGATTCACATGGAGAACATGCAAACTGTGCTACCAACTGATTAAATCTAAAGATGTTACAGTTTTTTGTTACAAACAAAAAAAGAGTGTAAATAACTGCTTTAATGTGTGTCTAAGTATTTTATATATACTAGTTTTGTTACATGTATCATATACTTGCAGGTAATTCTAGTAAATTAGAAATTAATAGAATAGAAATATTCTTTATTACAGAGGGATATTGCTTATTTCTGTTTATTTGGACGATTATGAATTATTACATGAGACCAATAAAAATATATCTAATACAGAATTTTGTTTTATTTTAGCCTACACAATAATACTGAAGACCACTGACTGAAAGTTGTTTAAAAGTAAACCACAAAATGCGACAGTCATAGAAACTGACAGCATTATAGTCAAGCATACAAATGAAAAGTTGCATGGAAGGAAAAAGTTTGGTAGAAAATGGTGAACAACATGAATCTATACGTTTAACTCATTTAATTGAATCACTTCAGTGATTTTTTTTCTTTTTTTGTTTCCCCCTATTTAAACTTTCTTTATAAAAACTGGAAAAAGAGGGAAAAAATAATCTAAATCTTCCAACAAAATCATATACTGAGATGCAGCCGCCTCCTTTCTGTGATTTAAATTTCTGTGTATAAATAACCCAGAGAAATTGAGAAACATTTTGCTTCAAATCATTTTAATTATCATCCAAACTGATCAAAATCTTATTTAGTAAATCAGTTCATTTTTAGTTTTCGTTCTGAATCTGTCATAATCCAGAATACACAATGAACATTTATTCCTCTCACTTACTTTTATGTCATGTAAGTAATAACAGTGCAGATTCAGACAAAGAGCTCTGATTTTAATTGTCAGGTTTTTACACTATAGCTTTACAAATCTAAAGTGACAAAATTTCCCAGTAGCATTTTTATTTTTTTGTTGTTGTTTTTTTTGCCACGTATTAGAGCTTCAAGCTGGGTATTAATTCATACTTAATTTGGAAGCGCTCTTGCTCTGAGCTCATTCAAATCTCACAAAAGGCAGCAGAAAATCTTTAATAAAATGATCACGGATGCTAAAGACTCGCTCATAAAACAACACTCATTCATTTTAATGCCCATAAATTTCCATTCCCACTTTCTTTGTAATTGAGATTCATCTTGCAGAAACTAAATTAGTTTGAATTGTATGATTTGTAAATATATGTTAATTTCTCACTTTTCCCACCTCTTTTCTTTAGAGGTTGCAAAAGCCAAATGAAATTCAAACTTACCTGCAAGGCAGACCCAGGACATGTCTATGAATTTAGGCAAATAAAAACACTCTACTGAACAGTTTACTTTTTTTTGCACACTCAGTTATTTTTAGGTAGGCTGAGGTTTTAATTACATTGTTTAATTGCTAGAGGAAATTTAGGCTTCGAACCGATGCAGGCGTCCAATGTGTGTAAAACCTGCAAGAGGAAAACCACAGGAAAAAGGATGCCCACCACTGCTCCTTAATTTACGGAGAGATTAATAAAAGAGTTGCTAGATTTGCAGTCTGTTCTCCCTTAGGGTTGTATTAAGACTCTCAGAGAAGCAGAGTTCGTCTGTGGAGATCTGCCCCAGCGAAAGGCCGACAAACTTAAAAGGCCTGTCTTAAAAGATCACTGATCTGCTGCTGTTACTTGTCGTCCATAATTTACTTTTAGTTTCATGTAAATTAAATGTTAAAAGAGAGTCTATCGTTACAGTTTAAAACAGTATATGGTCTGGTGGATTGAGCTGCAAAAAAAATAAATAAGTAAACGGTCTCTGGATGAGGCAGATGAAGTGATGTTAAAACTCTTCTGGTTCTATATAAATTCATATAGAGATGATAGTGGAGAAGAAGTCCAGCAGCTTCAAAGACTGAGATGTCCTGTGGCTTTTACAAGTTCCAACAGCATGGGAGGAAGTTACTACTTTAATTTGCAGTTTATACAAAACCATAGAAAAGACTGCTCAAAAGCAAACACACACTATGATTTTAAGACATTTTTCAAAATCACTTGAATTACTTTTGATTGGTCAGTTCGAGAAAAATCCACCATGCGATTCTTTGGGAAGCTGCACTGCAAAAAGGGATTCTGGTAGGTGTTAATCCAATAGTTTAAATTACTTAATAGATAGTTGGAAAACAGAACTTTTTCAGATTCTTATGCATCAAAACCCATAATCAACAAACCTAACATTCACAAAATAATACTGATCACCAACACATATACATGGGAAGAGTGACATCTATCAGGTTTTTCATCTTTGCAGAATCATTCTTCTCTCTCTGAGCCTGCTGCAGCATCAGGAGAAAACCCATCCAGGCAAACTAAAATTCTCTGTCTGGTATTTGATGCCAAGGCTGTCTGACTGTGAAGCAAGTGTGCTGGTGGTATCTATCAATTTACTTCATCTTCTGTAGACACATATCGAACTTGTCTGCAAGACATATATCAAACATTGTGCAATTTATTTCTAAGAATCAAATGAGGCTTAAATCACTTCTGAAGCATCATAATTATTGTGAAATCTATTTCAAAATAGCTGAAAATTGCAGCCAGTGTTGCTCACATAAATCCCAGGGAGCACTGGGAAATGGTTAAATGGAAAGTGCTCCCAGGTTTTACAATTACATTGTCATGGAAGTAGATGTATCTTAATGTTCTTTTCTAGCCAAGAGTAGAAATGCTTTATCATGTAAAAAAAATATTTAAAGTATAATTTTCACATTCATAAATTTAGTGTTACTACTATTTTTTATTTAAATTTAACTGGCCTGTTCTCCTTGTGAATGCGTGAGTTCTCTCTGGGTACTCCAGCTCTCTCAAACTCTTTGGTATGTGTGTGTGTGTGTGTGTGCGTGTGTGTGTGTGTGTGTGGTTGGTAGGTTGTTTCTTATTTGCAAATAATGACTCAACATGCTTCACTGTATTACCAAAAACCTTAGAGATGTTTTTGTAAAACTCTGACAGACATCACTGACTTTCCTTCTGATGGATTCTTGAATTTATGGTGTTGCCTTTTATGATCTTTTGGCCGATGGCAGGTTGCATTTGTGTGGTTTTCTGATTTTACAACCAAGTAGTAATAATATATTGGTGTGGCTATTGAGACTGAACCCAAAAAAATGCAGTTCATTATTTTATGATTTAACCAGTAGAATAATGACTTTTTCACATGGGGCCTGGTTGCATTTTGTAGTTACACAAATGATCTTCCTGGTAGCTCTGGGTCCAGGGTTAAAACCCAGGCATGTCCTAAACATGCATGGTTGTTTGTCCTTTATTTAACATTCTTGTCTGGAGGCAGCTTTATTTTAGTGCGTTGCCAACCAGATTTCTATGAGTTGAAGAATATTGCATTTTAGTTTCTTCTTCATTTTAATTAGCCTGACATTGATTTAAATTACCAATAAACAAAAGCAAATATTCCATTGCACTGCATTGATGAAAAACTTAAAGTTGATCACTTTGTGGTTACTAATGACAATGCTTTTCTAATACATTTTAAAATAATTTCCACATTTTATCAGTGTATAATGGCTGTATTATTTCTTTATTACAAAATGATTACATTTTTCCATTATTTGAAGAAGACAAATGACAAAATTTTATTACAAGCACCATCTATAAATCATGATAATGAGACCATGTTCACACATTGCACTTTTGACCACCTGTTAGGGTGCAGTGTTGAATATTTTAAAGCTTTTCTCATGTTTTTCCCCTTTTCTTTGGCCCTTTGATGTTTTTGTTCCACATTCCTTCCTCCTTTCTCACCCTAACTGGAAGAGCTGCGGAATAATCCTGCAGTTTTTGCCTTTCATGTTTGAAACTTTGCATTGGATTTTAACATTTGTCTAGAAAACTCATTTTTTTCCCCTCCTTGGTGAAAGAATCATTTTTAATAATCACAGAGGACCACGATGAGTTGTGAGTCTGTGCTAACCCCACAGCACTGAGGTCTCAGGGAGACTGATTAGCATTTGGGAGACAATCCGTTACATCTTTATAATGAGACAAAAAAAACATGCGTTGGTTTCATCAAACCTTTCTTGACCCTGATGCCATATTTCTGTTTGCCCTGGGTTTGCTAAATCCTCTACTCCCCCCAACATTTAACATGACAACAAATAATGCAAGCATTTCTTATAGGTTTAATTTAATTTAAAAAAAAAAAATCCCATCTGACACTTGCAAAATTAAAAGGCTTCCATAATAATTAGAAGTCACCAAATAACCATTGGAGATAGACCCAGCTGAGATCCTGCCAGGACAAACGGGTATAGACAGGATGGATGGATGGATGGATGGATGGATGGATGGATGGATGGATGGATGGATGGATGGATGGATGGATGGATGGATGGATGGATGCAATCAGTCTCAACACATCTGTCGAGACTGATTGCAACCAAAATGTCACTTTTTCTGCAGTTCTCTAACACTGAGATTTGTTAATTTTGCTTTAACTTCAGTCAATCAATCATCATTGGAGCATGATAAGTCATTTGGCCTTTTTCTTGGTGTCTTTTCCTGACTTACGAATACTTTACCTTGCTTTTTCAACATTTTATGAAGAGGTACCAGTATTATGTTTGTACTCCAGGGAAAAAGGAGACAAAACATTCCTCCATATGCACAAGGTACAATCTGCAAAACTGAGTAAGTTAGCTTTGTCTTATGAAGGCAGGTAAGAACCGCTGGAATACAGACTGCTACAGGAGATCATTCCATGGCCACAAACATCAACAACTACAACGATGAAGAAAATTGGATCATACACCCATTTAATTTCCATTGGGAATTAATAAAGTATTTTTTTTATTAAACTAAATTGTATTAAATTAAACTAAATTTAATTGAATTTTTAAAAAAATTGCAGTAAACCAATAGCAATTTTGAAACTTCTTGAAAAACTGTGTATTTTATGACATAATTGTCTATTTTGAGATGCTTTACTCGAGATTTGGAGAACAACAGACAAATGCAGCTTAAAAAAATGAAGAATATGCTACTGGGGCCCGGATAATAAATATTTAAAATTGATAAATGGAAAAACTTTCTGTGATCTATTTAAAACTGAGTGAGTTTAAAATCCAAGTTTTAAATTGGATTTTAAAATGAATTTTAAAATTTTAAATTGAATTTAAAATCCAGGTTTTAAATTCATGTAGCTTTCTTCTACATTAGGTTATATTTTTTTATTCTTTTGTTTAACTGTCATGTGAAGTAGACTTCATTGTAAGCTTGACAGTGATTTTGATGCATCGCTACACTCCGTTCTCAAGTCTTCTGCCCTGGTGTCAGGTTTGACTCCATGATGTAGCGCTATATCTGTGATTTCTTCCTTTTTTTTATTCCCCGGACAAAAAAGGAAAAAAAAAAAGAAGAGAGAGGGAAAGATCTAAACCTTTTTCTTTTCCACTGAATTTACATCTCCTGCTCATTTCTCCCACTTTCTTATCAAGAGAATTCTAATGAAGGGCAGAGTCTGAGATCTACAGGGATCCGAGAGGACCTGAAGACAGGAGAGAATGCAGCCACTGATGGTAAGAAATTTCCATAAAAGTACAATCAGGTTGGAATTTTAAAAGTGAATGTTTAAGTAGTCTAAGAGATGGGCTTTGATTCGCACTCTGATCAAACCCGAGACATCTCATTCTGAGAATAATGATTCTCCCCCCCCCCCTTTAATTTTTCTCTGTTTCTGTCTCATCTGTGAGCTTACAGGTAGAGCAAAACCCAGTGGTATTGTTCTCCCTCCAGTGGTAGAGCACATGAGCCTTTCTTCTGCCGGATCAGACATGGCCAAAAAGAATGGCAAATGCAGATGTGCAACGTTATTAAAGGTTGGCAACACAGTGGAAATCTAGGCCCAGCCTGCTGAATACATTTGCTCTTCCTGCCGACACTGAATTGCAAGAAAATAAATGTTTATTTTATACGTGGTCATTTGAAATGTAAAGAAAACTGTGTTATTTGTGGATTTGTTTGTCTTGACTGGATTGTTGACTCAAATAATGGACAATAAAGGACAGAGATGGAAAAAGTGTGTGTGTTTGAATAAGTGCCACAGGATTAACAACCTTCATAACACATGTATAGGCAAAAACTATAAATGGATATTACTTTTCTGCTACACTACAGCTTACTAATTTGGCCATAATTAAAAAGTTTAAGTAGGGATTTGAAGATGTTTTACTGTTTTTGGCAGAACGTTGCACAATCAGTCTCAAAGGTTTACCATTTTCCTTTAAAATCAATTTAATATCAAGTCACACCTGAAGCAAATTAATTAGAGAAACCATGCCATTTGACCATGGCACAGTTCTCGTGTTAGAGGAAGCAGCTACGTTTCCATTACAAATGTATTGTCGAAATTATCCTGCTGAAAACACTGTGGTGTTTCTATTAAATAAGAAATGCGATTAAAATCACATGTGAATAAATAAGTTCACATGATGAGTCATTAAAAAAACATGATCCTCCTTCCACTTCCTGTCATCTTCTTTGTCTTTGTCGCCAGTAGCAGCATCCATTTGTTGATCACGTGACTCGTGATGCAAAAAAAGTGCTTCACTTGCAGTTTTTCAAAACATACTTATTAAGACCACCTTTATCTGAGAAAAAAACAAACGTTTTTATCAAAAAGCTTGAGTTTTTTTTAAATTGCACAAATTAAACACCCAGCTACTGCCATCTGATTTGCTGTTATATTATTTGAGACAACAAATAACCCAACAAGTGTACCTAAAAAAGTGGGTGGTGATTGTAATGTCACTTCTGGTTGGGGAAAACATAGAAGGTTCTCAGATTTAGCTGGAACATGTTGCTAGTTGTCTGGGATTCCCTTTATGACCCAGTTTCGGAAAGGCAGAATGCAGTGGATGGAGGTCATGATATTTTACTCTCAAAACGTCTCTAATGTGAATAAATGTTACTCTAAATCAGTATTTTGCTTTCACTTTCTTCTACTTTCATTTTGGCATTACTAATAACTTCACATTTAGTTTGTCTTATAAGAGACATAGAAAGTTTAGGATGTCAAGAGATCCAGATGAAACACTTTTTACCAGAGGAGAGTTGATAGAGTAAAGGAAACTTTTTAAACTAGGCATAAAATTCGCTGTGCACACTGTTTATGTCTGTACATATTTGGCTTCCAATATGGCCTGTCAGACATGCATGTTATTGCTCCAAGCTGTTATTCTTTCATAGTCCTTTTTCGTGGGAGAGAAAGTTCTCGGCCAATTATTTCTGGTCAGATGCAGAGATGCAGAATGACTAGAAGCATCAGGTTATTTTTTTCCAGATGATGCCTAAGGTAAGGGGAGAATGGCCAGAGGCTACAGTAGCCCTCTGGGGACAGAGAGGGCTTATAAACTATAAAACTGACATCTCTCAACCATTACTTTACCTAAGTAAAGCTTTAAAAACCTTGACAGTCCTCTCTATGTTTTCCCAACTTGTACATATTTAGCATTAAATGAATTTGAACTCACTCCTGCAGTATCGATTATGCATAATCTTGCTATCCAACGATCAAATAAAAGTGCTAAAAACTCTGTGCACTTCCTCATTTGGAACCATTCATATATTTTTTATTACACCTTCTGCTACTTTACATGGAGTGACTTTCCAATAAACTTTTAGGACAAACAAATGTATTTCTATCAATCAAAGCTTCCTGCACAAACCATTCTTTACATGTGATAATCAAAGTAAGGCAAGCCAGACCTAGCTGCAGTTTTTTGCTGCATCAACTTTGATATAATACAAGAGCATAAAAAGCCACTCTTATTGCCACTATGCGAGTCCCCAGGCTCTCCTGTACCTAAAAGCCTTGCAGGATGCCTCCAGAAACGTTCCCGCAGTCACAGGGATGCCAGTCACTACTCCTTCTCACAAGGTCAACGTGTCTGAATGCTGTCACCTCCACTTAGAGGCAAGGGAAACTCCCTGTAGCTTCCCTCTAACCCTAGCACAGACATCTTTGTGTTTGTTATAAATATAGCAGACATTTATTCAAACACCCAAAGATAAACTGTATCTTGCCTTATATTTGCTTGGTTGCTATGTATCAGAGAGAAACCAATCGTTTGAATTGTTTTGCAGCCTTTTTTTAACAACAGGTCACTTGATCGACACAGTTTTGAAATACACTTAGCATAGGTAGGACTGGGAAAAGCTTGAAATAAATCATCCTGCATTAGACCGGGAGCCAAAGAACCAAAGCCAGCACAGATGTTATGCGATCGCGTTTTCTTGTAGCTGTTAGAAGATGAGTGACAGATTATTGACTTACCTGTAGAATGGAGAACAAATCTAAACCCTTGAATAAAGAATTATAGTAATCTACATGTGTCATAATAAAAGCATTAACAATTTTTTTGAAAGCCTTTAGATAATAAATAGGACTTTACTTTAGCTAAAAGTGGTCAATAGAACAATATATTTGGACAACTGAACTGATTTGTTTGTCAAATTTAAGGGAGGTGTTACTGACTGAGAGAAACTCAGGAGCCAGCAGTACTATCAATGTTATCAAAGTGGTTATTCTCAGAGATGCCAGCAAGGAGAAAATTAAAAGTTACACAGTTGGTAGGCCAGAGCATTCTCTGTAAAACAAATGAAACAATCTTGCTTAAATACACTTCCCATGCATGTAGATATTTAGCAACCCTGCAGAAACACCTAGAAATGCTGGTTCCTTATCTTTACAGAAAGCCCTAGTCTCAAACAGGAAATGGACTTATGATCTAAGTTCCCCTACATACTATAATGCTGCATTGTGTAAGTTTCACTTCAACTGTCAATGTCATGTTATTCTAAAACCAAAATATGTCTAGAAATATAAGGTCAAAGGGCAACAAATGAGCAAATGACAAATGAAATCAATGTAATCAATATATTACAATTTTTACAGTGGTTCTGGTGTATTTAAGGTGATGCATTGTAGATAAGTCAGCATTGAAGAATGTGTACAGGTCTATTAAGGAAACCCAGAAGCTGGTATTTTGGGGATTGACTGGAATGTTGCAAAGCCGTTGACACGCATCTCCTCTATCGCCTGGAAAGCACAACACTGTATGAAGTTAGCAACTTTTCTGTTGTTTTAAGACATTATTCTCTGTGTTACGTGCAGCTAGAGTGAACACTGTACTGGTGATCAGTGAAAGGTCTGTGGATTTTTAAGTTAAAGAAAGATACACAAACAAAGAAGTAAGGTACACAGCTCTGCCATCTTACTACTACACTGTTTTAAAGCTTTGTGTAACAGGCACTGTTGACGATGCATGTTTGGTTCCCCAAACAGGTGGAAACAGGCATCTGCTGTCAAAGCATTGAAGTTTGAAGACAAACTATTCAGCAGCAATGGAAAAAGATCTGTTTGGTGTCTGAAGGTGTTCTTTTCAATTTCTTGACTCCTGTTGGCTGGCAAATGTCTGGTTTTGCTTATCTTCACTTAATATTATCTCCCCTCACCTGGTCCATATTCGATAGCGATCTGACTCCTTGGTCATTTAGTCCTACAGCGTATATATTCAATACTGGTCTAATCTTACTCAATTAATCTTCATTAATTAATTAATTAGCTAATTAATTATTATTAAGCTTAGTCTTATCTAACAATCTGTCCCATGTAACATAGTTGTTGTCAGTCGAGGGTTACCTTGTTTTCCCTGTTTGTCAAAATAGTAAATACTAAGCATTATCTGTAATTACTACTAAATTTGACTGTAATGAAATACTTTTGATATTAATTTTGCTCATAACAGATTAAATGGGAATGTGTTGAATCTCTTTACCTTCATGAAAATGAACTTTTTTTTTTCCTTAGGATGCACAGAGCTCATAACAAATTATGTTTCAGAGAAATAGATGAATGGCAAAGAGAGGTTGTTAGCCAGGAAGTCCTCCAATGTTTAATGTTGTACAGACAGAAACAGTGTGTTTTCTAAATGTGTTGCAATGTTTTTGTTTACCTTTTTGCCATTTAGACAGGGGGGGGAAAGTATTTTAAAGTTTCACTTCTGTCTGTGAAGTTATTTTTGTTTCTTTGCCTCCAACCAGCTCGAGGAAAATAAAATAAAATGTCCGATCTGTTTCTTATTTTATAACACAATATAAACTGAACAACGCAAGCAAACTATCAAAACGCATACACAACCATTCCTAATCAAAAAAAGATGAGTTGGTCAGTACACACGTCTCTTTGCTTCAGAAAAACTTCCCTCAGTGACTTGGACTGCAGCCTGCCTAGGCCACAAGAAAGCCCCTGGAGGCCCACATTTACGTCACCTGTCTATCTGTCACTCTTTTTTCCCCTCCGACTCGGAGGCTCACTTTATTGTCTCTGTCAGTTGTGAGCCGGCGGTTTGCTTCCACTCACTGTCACCCCTCTGTCAGGCCCTGACCGATAAAGCGCGCTCCAGCGCCAATCTCCTTTCTTCAGCTCCGTTGGCTGTTCCTGGACTCCATTCCACCACTAATTAGCTCTTCAGAGATTTCTTTTCATGGAAGCTGGAGGTTGGTGGTGGGGTGTTGGGGGCTTGGCGGGTGAGGTGGGGTAAGAAGAGAGACACAAGAACGATGAGCAGTGGAGCCAGTCGTGTTGGATGCTGTGCTCCAATGACAAGGCACTGACACATGAATCTCACAGGGAGGATGGATAGATGGGTGGATGGATAGATGGGTGGATGGATAGATGGGTGGATGCTCAGACATCCAAGCAAGTGTTTCACTAATGTCCTGCGTCTGTCAGGCCAGTGTGACCACTGCAGCTCTTCAGGTGATTATCATGTTGGCAGGGGTTTCTACATGAAAACACCCCTGTTTCTTTGTCTTCAGGTGTGTAAATATTGTGCTAGTGGAATATGAAAGTAGTGCAACTATAAGGTACAAAAACATAGGGAAAAAGATCAAGAGTGGGTCTCACATCAAGGAGGACCCTGAGGATGTCTTTGTTGTCAACTTCAGAAGGGGGAAGAGAGTAGCAGAGGAGGAAACTGGCAGAAGGGGGAAAGATGCCAGAGAGAGCTCAAAGGATTCGGTCTGGGCAAGGTGATCGGTATTCCTCGGCAGTCTGCCTTCTGGCTCAGATCAGTGGGAGTAAGCTGGCAGCCAAGCCAGAGGGCATAACAGCACAAACACACCTTCAGCAATACACTGCTAGAGGCACGGCTTCACAATCTGCAGAGGCGGGAGTTGGAGGCAGAGACACGAGGAAGAGCAGGAGAAAATAAACATGCTGTAATTACCTTCAGATCATCAACTGCTGACATCTTTTGTAAATATGTGGATGTGTAGAAAAGCGTCGGTTTATCACCCATCAGTGAGTCAAAGCAATAGTTCATCTTATGACAAACGGCCATGCAATGGCAGCGAGGAGGCAACCAGACAGTCAAGCTCTTCCTCAGGCCATTGATGTCACATCTTCTCACATCATCACCTCAGACTTTGGATAAGATCCAAAGCAATTCGCAGCGTCTGCTATGTGTTGAGATGCTTCCGGCTCTTCCAGGACATTTTTCTGCCACCTTGCTGCGACACAGGCCTTACACACTCCTAGCATTAGATACCAAAATAGTGCCAGTCAATGGTGTTTCTGCTCTGACTAACAGTCTAAACAGGTACCTGATGGGTGGGCAGAACCAGGAAGGTCCTGCCAATGAAAAACTCTTGCGCACACACACACAAAATGATGTGACAGGTACCAGATGTTCTGGCAAGGGCCAGCTGCCTCTCTTAGTGATCACCTCCCACACACACACACTTGTATGCACATTACATTTGGATGTAAGGTGTGTTTCCATGCAGAAGATGTTCCAAACAGCTGTGAACTACAACACAGAGCCATGGCATTATGCTAAAATCCACAAATTATTCATTTTTTGCATTTATCAATCAAAAAATTAGGCAAAAAAAAGTATACTTGTCTTTTTTTTTTTAATAACACCCTTAGAAAGAGAATAGAACTTTATCTGAAAGTCAAAAACCACCCAGCTTTTTCTTGACAATAAATTAATGTTTTTTGGTGTCTGGAAAATGAATCTTATGAATATAGCATCACAAATCAGCAGGCACACCCCCTCATCAAGCAACTCCAGTGAAACCTAGTCCCTTACCTAGTTATCCCAGCAGAGAGACGCCCATCACCTAGCAACCCAAGCTGAGCTCCAGCACGTTTTGTCAGCTGGTCTTACTGTTATATGTGCTTTATAGTGGCTGCTGGAAAAAACAAGTGTTTTGTCATTGACTTACCATCCAGAAACCACTTGCTGCATTTTTGTTGGTTTTACAGGAGGCTCCACTTCTGCTTTTCAAAGATGTATGGTTGTATGGTTAAAAATGTAACTGTGTTTTTATATTGATATAGAGTCAATTTGATTAGGTGTTCAAAATCTAAATTGCATAAGTTGGTCAAACCTGAAGTGGATTATTCTTCACCCCCTTGGAGCTAATAAAAATATAACATTTAAGATTATTAGAATATTTCACTAGCCCAATATAAACATGTTTTAATATAGAAATATTGAATTACGGAAAAGTATGTTTAGTACCTGCTTAACTGATATTGTTTCCAAAGGGTATTTTTGATGGACAAGCAGATAAAAATTCCAGTAAAACCAACACAGAACCTTTAGTTACTGTAGACTCGTCTCTGCTGAAATGTATGTCATTTAAAACGTTAAAGCATTTTAAATGACTCTGTAAGTTAATGCATTAAATGTTTGTACAGTTTTCACTGTAGCTTCATACTCTGTTTTACGTCCTACACTGAAATCTGAGATAGAGCTGGTAGCCACAGAATATGCAGGAAAAAGACTAATTTCCTTTTGTTTTCATGATTTCAACACAACACAATATCAGCTTTTTACAGGGAAACAAAAGATAAATATCTGTTTTATGCCCTTCATGAAGATGTAGAAAATCAGCCAATGGTGACTCTTGGCTAGATCTGCGGGTATTTGTTAAGAATACTGTTGAAAAAAAAAACCTTTTTAGCGAGGTTGTTGCAGATTATTATTTTGCTGCCAGCATATCGGGGTTAATATAAGCGCAAACATATGAGCTAAAGTATTTGTGTAGAGAGTGAAGCTATGATTTTAGACAAATGTGAAGATTAAATTCTTAGAAGAACTACTAAATCTACACGTTCATTATTCATCCCAAATGTGATTCCAAAGTCAAGAGACCTTGAGTTTCATTTGGAACCATCGAGTAGAAAAACCAATTTAGGAGCTATGAATACATTTTTTAAGCCCTTAAATCCAATAGACCTTTAATGATGAATATTCTTCATTATTATTCTATATCTCTGATAATGTGGTGTTGTAGTTAATCAATACACAACCAACCTGAACCTTCAGAAATGTCCGTGGAGACTCTCAAGAAGATTGCTCTTCAAGGCTGTGGTATCATCTGATGCATTCTCGGATCACATTGCCATTCTGCTGGTGCTTTCCAACCTCATGAGATCATAACTAACCTCTATCCTGCAAACTGAGAAAAAGACAAGCCCTTGCTATTTTAATTCATTAAGTAGAATCTGAATGTGCGCTTTTCCTGCAACGAAAAACCCTTAAATTTCCTTCAGCACAAGGTCAACGCATTCGTGTGACCAGAGATGGAAATAAATAAATAACTGCAAGAAACAATTAGCAATGCATCAATAGTCAGATCAATAGTGATGTTGGTAATTATCACTTTTGGGATAGGGGAGATGGCCTTTCCTTATTGATGCGCTCTAATTCACGGGTATAACCTCAGGGCCCGCAGAATAAATCAAAACACATCAAGGTAAACCACATTCCCAATTCCTTTATGGCAGAAGTGAATTAATGTTGCCCTGTAACTTAAAATATTAAAATAGTAACTCAGGTTGTATGAAACTGGTATAAAAGTGCAGTAGTGGCCATGAAAGGTTAGTTTTCTGTTTTAACATCAGTGTTGATTAGGTCTTTGGGGTACAAACACAGACTTCTGATTTAACAATAAGAAAAAATATTTAAAATTTAGCTTAATTATTTTTTATTTATTAGCTTAGATCAATTATCTTCTCTTGAAAAAAAGATACACTTTAGATATTTAATCACATTTAGTAAAGCTTATGTTTTTTAAAACTTTCTCATTAAGTTGTGAAACACATTATGTTGATTAATTACACACAGACCGTTTTCCAACTTTTATTTCTGCTAATTATGATGATTTTTCCCTTACAGCTATTGCCATCTACCGTTCTACGCATCGCTCGATAAATATGTGTGTGTTTGTAAGAGAAAATGTATGAATGTATCTACTAGAGATGTGCTGATCAGGTTTTTTCCTGCCGATTCCGATCACCCATGAGGGCCGATCACCGATACCGATCACATAATTATTTTTATTTTTTTTTTATCATAAGCACTACTGGTTACATTATGTGGAAAAAGGAACCATGAATTCACCTTAATTTAGACAAAAACTTGTTTTTAATAACGTTTTCCAAGAAAAAAACAAAACAGGCATTGTGCAAAAAAAGAAGTTTTTTTCAAAATTGCATGTTTCCATTAAGCAAATTTATTTTCGAAATGTCAAATTGCGCAACAATTGTCAATGGAAATGCATCTATTGACTGTCTATGTGCAGATATTTAGTGAGATATCAAAACACTAAGTAGCTTTCTTAACTGAGTAAGCACCTGTCACATTGTTTAGGTTTGAGGTCCTCGTAATAGCAACAACTACCAACACTTCGGAGAAGTTTGAAAAGCTACATACAGGTGAATGAAGGGTCCCTCCAGTTACATTGGAGAAAATCATGGAGGAGATTCCAGGAAGGAATATTGAGGCGAGTCTGCCTGAAAACAGGGAGCCACAGCATTGATATCAAGGAACAGAGACATTTTTGGAAAATGGTTGAAAAGCCTAGAAAAGCAGAAAGAGAAGTAGTTGCCGGGATCATAATTCTGTTACCAGAACAATCTGGCAGCTGCTGCAATTAGTCTGCTCCTCTTTAAGCTCCTCCTGATTGGACCTGATGAGCTCCAGCTGTGAGAACACACCTGCTGGCCACACCTTGCAAACCAGGCCGTAGACACACACTCGCACACCAAACTGCACACAGTCCCGTGGTTGTGACAACACCATGTTGGAGAGCAGCAGGCTGTCCTGCAGAAACTCCTGTTGGGACAACATACAGTAGGGTTTATTATACCCGTTTCCACACTGTCTGTGGGATTGCAATCAAAAATGTTACAATCACATTAATGTGCAAAAAAGGTGGAAAGAAAGACGGGATAGACAACATTAACTCAAAGATCTAGAACATGTCAAAAGATATGCTAGGTTAAAGATGACCGCTTTGTTTCACATTTGCAAAAACTGTCTGCAGCAGCTGAGTTCAGTCAGCAGAGAGTCGGCACAAAAATCTGTCAGATGAAGTCTGGAGTCTGCAGGTGTGAGAGGAAACTGACTTAATTCACAGCCAGACAAACAGATGGCATTTCTAATAAATCCTTAATGTTTATTATATAATTTGTATTGTTGTCTGATAAGATATTCTATTTTTTATTAAAGGCATCCTTCAGAGTCATTTCAGAAACCACTACCAGCCTCACAACTCCACACAAATAAACATTTTTTTTAAACTCTCAACAGGATATAACAAAAAAATCCAGCCAACACTATCCAAGTCATATTCACTTGTAGAATAAATTTAAAGTTTTTTTCAATAGGATCTCTTTCATTTTATTGGAATTGAGACAGAAGTACTTTAATTCTTAGAAACAATTCAAATTATCGCCTCCTGAAGGTATGCTTCTTGTTTCCAATTGTTGCCCTTCTTTAAGTTTCCACAAGAGCTTTTAAAGTTTTCTGTAAAACTTTGAAAGTCAAGGTGCGTCCCCAGATTTACAGCAAAGAAATGGCAAGAATTAATCTGACTTGGCCTCTGCTTTGCTCTTTCTGAGAAATAATGAGAATCTATTGTGATATTTAAACATAATGTCTCTTCTCTGACTTTAGCTGAAATAGGTTGTGGAAAATGTCACCATCTACCAAAGTTTTCTGCCTTTTTTGCATTGGGAAAGAAGTGAAGGAATCAGACTTACAAACGGAAAACAACTCAGTCGTTATGTTTTGAAACTGCAGTGAAGTGACAGGGGTTGTTTGTGATTGTTTGTTGGTCTATAATCACAGGTGATGTTTAGTTTTGATCTGAGCTAAAAGCTGAACTCTCCTAAGAACCAAACTCTCCACAGACATGATGGAGAAAAATGCTTCTGGTTCTTCTGAGCCTGAAGGCCCTTCTTTATTAATAATGCAGGCATGACCAAGCTGATTAACAGAGAAAACCAGTTTTTAGGACTAAGACCCAGCAGAAATCACACAAGTTCAGTCCGCTCTGTGTGTGGTGATTTAACATTTCTTTTTTTCTTACTGCTGACACAATTGCTTTGCTTTCTGCAGGAACTTTGCCGTTTTGGATGTTTTGCTGCATAAAATGAGCAATGAGAGAGAAGCAAACACGCAGATGCAACTGTAAAACACAGACTCAGTTAAGGACTGACACCATGTTATACGTAAATACGCATCTTTGTTTGTATGCACATAGATGGATATCTTTCCAATGTCTGATGATTTGAGGTATCTTTGATACCTCAAATCGTGAGGTCCTGTTGACCTCACGATTCATCGTATTTTCTCAAATAAGGTTCAGCATCAAAGTCCTTGTTTATTGCTCATATACAATCAAAGAAAAGATTTTCACCAGCCAAAATGATCAAAACGCAGCACTTGAACTATATCACTCTGTATTTAATTAATCCATATTAAAAAGATTATAAAAACTCTATCTGCACCATCTTGGAGGTGTTTTAATTCTTGAAATTCCTGCTGATGAAAAAATGCAACGCTCCTTCCTAGAATTAACAAACACATGTACTAATTTTCTGCATCACTCTGGGATCTGATTTTGGTGACACTTTGAAAGAAGGTTGCCCTGTAAAACCTGTTTGAAATAAGACTAAGTACACTATTCTGCAAGTATAACATTCACACCTTGCTCATGATGCATTTAGTGCTGTCATAAACAACTGTGTGAAGCAAAAAAAAAAAAATAAATAAATGAAAATGAAACATGCGATCAAGAGGGATTGGAAAACACTGCTGGGCTCCAGCTAAACAGTGAGAAGTGTTCTGTTAGGGAAAATGCTGGCCATCTGAGCCCTCATGAATAAAATGTTCTCCGGCTACAATAATTTAAACTTGTGAATAGTTTTCGCTGTTTCTCAGTAGAATAGACAGGACTTTGAGATTGTATAAATTGATGTTTAAGCTCATGTAAAATTCTGTCGTCCAGTTGGTGTTTCTGAATGTATTCACTAGAGGGAGCAATCACTTCACTTTCTTCTGTGAGAGAACAGGAGCAAAGCAAAGTGCCCCGAAGAGTTATGGCGTATTTTTGAAAAAGGAATAAATAAATAAAGTCCGTCAGAAATTTACAAATCCACCTTTCACCCGGCTGAAAAGCAGAAAACATTCAATCTTTTCTCGGGTTTTAGACGCAACCGTTTCTTCGGCAACAAATTGCTCGTCTTTGAGAGTTTAGAAACTTCATATTGGACGCTGAACATTCAGATGAAGCAATGTTTTCACCAAACCTCATCCACTCAACAGCTGTGCCTCCCAAAGATCGTTTAGCAAAGGGAGCACCGATCAATACTGCATGCTTGTCTTTTTTAATCAGTTGATTCAGCGGTTTGTCTAAAAGCTGTGATGCCGATGATTACCGGATAGATTAATGAATCATAAAAAGACACTTTAGAAGTGTCTCCACTCAGGAACACATCCAGTAATCTACAGAGAAATCCCTAATACATTTTTCACTTTTCTCTGAATAATTAGACATATTGATGAATATTAACAATTAAGTCTTTCAAATGTCTCATTTTATCTACTGCCAGATAAAGACTGGGGTTCTTAGTGAGTGAATTCCTGAGTTGCTCCTTGCAGAAACATCTAAGATCCACCCAGAAGTCTGTGCTCCGTTTGCTCCAACCGTGTTGCTCTTGGCTTCCTACCCACTCTCCATGCACACATCCCTCATCCCTGCCACTTTTCCCCCTTTCCCCTCTCAGTCTCCCCCCTCCATGATTTTTTATTTATTTATTTTTTTACTTTTTACTTGTTTGATATATTTCTTTCCTCCCTACCACCACAATATTCAAAGACTTATACAATATACATGTTCCATCTGGTCAAACTTGGTGAACTTAAATATACCTGTCAAGTGCAACTTTAAAGTTTCCCCCTCGAAACCTCTGCTGGGTCTCGCCCAATCCACCAAGGCTTTAATTAAAAAGCAGCCCCAGTTCCAGGATGTGCTTCTAAATGAGGGAGTTTGCGCTGGCAGACGAGTAGCTGGGGTCTTGCAGTGGGACCCGAGCTTGTGGCTTTCATCACTTCCACTCCACGGCTCTGAAGTTCCGGAGAGGCATCTGTCTGACTTGAATTGGAGAGATGGAGAGATGAGCTGCAAGAGAAGTGTAGAGAGAGAGAGGGAAGAAATTGAGGGAGCAGGATGGAGAGGTGGAGGCAGAGGGGGGCTGAAGGCGAAGAGGGGGCAGATACCATGCTTTTGTTCTGACTCTAAGGAAGAAGAGTGCAGCAATAGAGACTTTTCTCCTCTTTTTAGCTTTTATGCAAAGAGTTTGACAAACTGGTTTGTTAGATATGATAACTGCAGTTTAATTCCTCCATATTTTTTTTATCAATATTTAAGGTTATTACCTCTTTTATTGCTTCTAAAAGGCCAAATATGGCTTTTCAGTCTATTCAAAAAATTTGAGCGTAGATTCACAAGTCCCTTCATTAATCTTAAAAACTTAAAATGTGTGTTAAATTATGGAAGATATCTGTATTTTTAGCAAATAATTACATAATCATTGTCATCCTTCCTGTACGGCTAAATAGGTTGCAGTCTATTTCAGTGCAAAACTCAGTGACGTGCGGTCAGGGGAGGCAGGTGAGGCAGAGCCTCACCTGTCATCATGGAAAAATAACATATAATAATAAAATCATTTATAAAGATATTTTCACCCTGTGGTTTGTACTATAAAGTACCTATTTTTCATTTAATTTAACTAAATCTGATTATTTTTTTCTCCAAAATCGCTGAATTTTTGCATTTTCCCATTGAAATGCTTGGAAGCGAAGCCGGTGAGGCAGCAGCGAGCTGAGCCTCACCTGGGATTGCGCAACCTCTCGCTAACTGCACCGGTTGCCATTCTATGAGAGCATGCTCCTCCTGCCTGTACGTCGCCAATAAAATGGTTAAAAACATTTAATGTATGAACTGATTTTCCATAATTTAGCTTATGTATTTAATGTACTGTGTTTTTATTGTCACTAACTGTGTGTATCGTGTTTCGTGTGCTGAGGAGCGATCAGAAACGGCAGAGAACAGATTCAAGGTGAGGCAGGCAGTTCTCGTGCCTCATCACTGGGGGCGCTCAAGATCCCAGACATTGTGACTCCACAACTGCAGAGTAAGAGACGGTAACAGCTAGCTAGCCATACGGTAGCTACGCTGATACAGAGAACGAGAAAGACGTGGTTTTGAGTTGTACTTTAACGGTTTCTCCCTTTGCTGTTAAGCACAGCACGAAATTAATAACATCTACATGTCTAAGTTTGATTGAGAAAACGGAATTATTCTGCGGCGGCGGCGCGGCTTAGCATCACATGTTAAAGAATAGTCTTTTTGCCCTCGTGCATTGTACACATGCGCAAAATTTCCTTAAGTAAATAACATGCAGGGGTCTAGATTTGCAAATCCGATTAGAATTAAGTCGGTGCCTCACCAGCTATGAACGTCACTTCACGTCACTGGCAAAACTAATAAACATTAATAAATTAATATGACATAAAATGAGGATTTTCAGTTCTGACACAACCAAAATAAAAAAGACACAGGGTTAGATGCGTTGTGCATTTAAATATACACAGAACAATTTACTAATAAGATGTTCATTCAAGAGGAAGAGCTCTTGCTGCAAAATCTGACTCTTTGGAATTAGTTGAGTTTCCTTGGTTGGAAAACCTTCATCAATTAGAATAATAGATTTAATAATCAGGTTTTAACTTGAATGTATTTAGTTGACTTTAAATCGGGATTGAAATGACCATCTGTCTGTAAATAAACTGCATCTGTTTGTTTTCTGATCTGCCGATCTGTTTTGAATTGACAATAAACTGAATTAACTTGGAATTAAATGAAACACAACAAAAATTCACTACAATTATTTGCTAATTTATCTGCAGATTAATATTAATTTAGTCTTAGGCACATTATAGGTTTAAGACTTGTAATATGCGACACTTCCGGCACAAAATTCTATTAAAGTTCTAGAATACAGTTTCTACCTTGATTACTGTTTTTTTTTTTTGTTTATTAGAAAACCTGCAGCAGTGGGATAATACTGCTTGACTGTCTAGAAAACCAAGCAACCATGACATCTAGTGGTTATTTCCTGAAAATCAATCACCATCAAAGAAGAAAAAAAAGCCTTTGCATCTGTTTGTTAGAACAAAACGAAACACACAAACACAGGAAACAACACGATAAATTAGGCTTTTGGGAGAGAACGCTTAAAGCTCATTTTCTGTGAATGTGCTTCAAAACTGAACACCTACAGGGAAAACAGGACAAAGAAAAAGACTAGAATGAGAGAAGTACATTAGTTTTATTTTAAATAGTAAAAACAGTTTATAACAATAAATAAGATCTTTCTCTATGTATTATATTTATTTTTGTGCATTTTTCAGGACCTTTTTTCCAAACATTTAAACGGCTTGTCATGCAGAGCTTTGGGTTCCAGGCGGTGAGCCAAAGCCCACTGAACCCTGAGAGAGGTTAGAAAATTCTCATGCATGTCTTGAACCGATCTGCAAACATGCCGTTTACTCAAGGTCTTTTCAAAGCTCTGTACTTTAATAAAAATAACTGAACACAACATAACATCATTTCCAAATCTTAAAAGTACATAAGTTCGACGCACAAAAATAGTTCAAAATTATTCCGAACAGATTAACCAAAGAGAAGCTGCACAGCTGACTTTAATAAGCTTGATGATTGACTTGTTTCTAAATATATGCATTTTATGGAAACAATGTGCTGAATGCTTCATTACACATCAGCTGTTCCGCCTCCTGGGGAAAGCATCAAGGAGATCAGGTTCCTCGGACCGTCCGATGCATCCGTGGACATGTGGAGATGATCAGTGCTGTTGTATAATAAGCTGCGGTGTTGCTTCTGCATTGTTGTTTTTCCTTTGCTGCTGTTTTTGGGAAGAGTCCAGATTTTGACCCTGGAGCTGCTCTGTCAAAAGTGAATTTATTTCAGATGCCAGGACTCAGTTTACCCATGCTGAGGGTTTTCTTCTTTTATCTTTAGTTCCTTTGATGAAACATTAGCCACACAGGCTGTGAGGTTATTTATTATACCGTTTCATTTTTATTTTATTTGTTTTCTCTAACAGTAAATCTGCAAACATCTTACATTTCAGAAATCTACCTCCCTCTCAAGATCACAAACTAAATTATTGAAAGAAAAATAAACAATTTTCACTTCCAGTTACGATTAACATCACAAAATAATACCCCACAAATGATGTATCTGATATCTGCTACGTCTGTATCTAACACAACATGCTAGCTAGCATGATACATAAAATGTCAGCCCTTAAAGTTTTCTTTCCATTAGATGTCTTATCTTTAATCCCTGCAGTCGCTGACCGAGCGCAAAGGCTTTACCGATTAAGTGCTCCCATGTGTAAGTTCAGGAGACTATCAAAGCTCTGAGATGTTTGTGATTACACTCTATGGGAGAAATCACACACTTAAGATGGTTTCGAGGATTTCTGTTAGCAGGAATTTTGAAATGTGCACAATTGTGGGAAAGTGATGTGTAAAAATACAACATGTACTAAATGTGTTCCTCAGAGTGCAGTTACTACAAATAAAAATAAAAACAAAAATACTGGGACTCCTGTGTGCTCATGGCTGGAAGTGATTAGTGGCTCATGGTATTTCGTGGATAAAAAGGATATTTTATCAGTGTCTGGACTTTTGAGCCTTAGTCAGTCAGAGTGCAGTGACTTGTTTTCACTTTATGAACTCTGGGATTCATAACCAGTCATAACACTGACAAGACTTTCTCTGTTTCATGTTTCACTGATTGCTCCGTGCACCTTTGTATTTTACGTCATATGGAAAAACTTTAATGAGGATAAATACATAAATAATAGGAAATAAAATAAAACATTTTCTCTTTAAACTTATAATGACAAGTAAAATCCAGAAATACATTTATGAGAAATATTTATAGGATATAAATATTATGATAGATAAAATTTGTAACATGCGTTTCTTTGAGATGCTGACAAGACTTTTTTCCATGTTCTAGTCATGTTTGTGTTTTAATATTTATTAGCTATTATCTTTCCACATTTTAACAATTAATTCATTATACAAAAAAATAACAGTTGAAGGCTGCCTGATCCCATTAGAAATATAAATATGTATTTATGTTGAAGGAAAAATAATAGGAAGCAGCTAAAACTTGTTAATTTTGAATTTCTGAATGCATTAAGCAAAGTACTTTTTTTGTTTTTGTAACAACTGTTTATTCCTTTCCTCATATTGTCTACTCCGTTGTTATATGTTGCACTAATGGTTTTCTTCTTTTTACAATGAGCTGGATAATTTTTCACAACAATGTAAAACCATTTTCTAAATTCACATTTAAATTCTAAATAAGTCATTAAACTTTAAGGTCTAAGTTACAACATCATGAATGAGACAGGGTGTAGTTTAATTGAGTGGTTTTATTTTTATACATGTGTCCTTTTATTATTGCAGTTATTATTGCAGTTATTATTGCAGTTAGCTCAGCAGTGAAGGAATGTCACCATTAACTTTACTTTGTTTCCTAAGTTATTCAAAGTTGTTTAGTACAACGTCTAGTTGGAGAGACATTTATCTGGTCATTATTATGAAGCTACAGCTAATATAAACAAGCTGTTGTTAGCTAATAACATCCCATAATCCACAATCATCATTGAGGATTATGACAATTGAGGTTTGGTCAATCGTCATAATCACTCTTAATTATGGAGACAAAAACTGTAACAAAGAATTTAATCTCAGACCACAAGTCAAGTCTTTATGGCCCAGCCCTCAGGCGAGTCTTTCATTTAGCGACTTAAGTCCAAGTTGAGTCATTTTTAAACAATTTAAGTTAAAAATTATATCTTTTTTTAAGGCTTTATTTCTTGTAAAATGCTGACAAAATAAAATATATAGATATATTTAAATTGCTAAATGTACAGTATTTATATTTAATTTTATCTGGAATTTTGTAGATTTCTCCTTGAAACCAGAGTACCCAGAGAAAACCCATGAATGCATAGGGAGAACATGCAAACTCCATGCAGAAAGACCGGGGCTGGGAATTGAACCTAGAACCTTCTTGCTGCAAGGTAACAGTTCTACCAACTGCGCCACCACCAACTAATTTATTGACCAGTTAATTTCTTGGTGCTGATTTCCTTAATTTTGGGGGATCATGATCAGCCAATACTTACATGTGAAGCCCATCTTATCCCATAATCTTATCTTCATCAGCAAAGGTTTAAAAACCAGCCTCTGTCCTCTTCTGCTCTGCAGTAAGAGTTTGACTGACACAGACTGGCCCACCAGGTCAGGTCTGCTGTCAATAATATTCACCCCACTGTTGCCAACTCACCGACTTTCTTGCTATATTTAGCAACATTTCAGACAAAAAGAAAATTCATATCAGCCAAAGTCAAAATCAACTCATTTAAAGTTTAAACTCAGTTTTACACAAAGACCCTATCATAAATGTTTGGCTGTTGCACTGGACTGTTCCAGGTTGCTAACAAGGTAGCAGCTTTACAAATCTTTTACGTTACATTACCAAGGCTCATTAAAACAAACCTTTATCTTGGCTTTTTCTATTATTCCTTTTTCTTTTCTCCCTCCCTGAAGGATAAGTCCTTTTTTGAGACATTGTTTTGCTAACTTATCCTCTGAGCGGAGCTTTGGACGTTTGGATGCTCTGCATGTTGCACGGCAGCTCATGATACCGGCAAAGCGTACGGTACCTACCGTGACCACCAGGAGGCCCCAAGAGCAATTACATTTTTTTATGTTTATCCAGAAAGTAATGATTTCTACATACATCATCAAATATATATTATTGTAAAAACAAATAACTNACAATTTAAGTTAAAAATTATATCTTTTTTTAAGGCTTTATTTCTTGTAAAATACTGACAAAATAAAATATATAAATATATTTAAATTGCTAAATGTACAGTATTTATTTGATTAAACTTATGTGTAGTTTTGCTTATGTGTATTTACCCATCATATGTATTTATATTTAATTTTATCTGGAATTTCGTAGATTTCTCCTTAAAGAAAAAAATAATTCTGCGACAGGCGACCTGTCCAGGGTGTACACCGCCTTTCGCCTGGAACGTTAGCAGCAACCCTCTCGACCCCACTAAGCAGGACCGGCCCAAGCCTCCATGGGGCCCTCTAGTTCTGCTAACAATGTGCAGCCTGATCGTTAGATGCATTCATATAAACTGAATGCATCTACAGTGCTGCTTACATAATATACATGTATACTATAGGGTACATTTATTGGCCAACTGATTTATCCATCCATTTCTTTACACCCTTGTCCCTTAGTGGGGTCAGGAGGGGTGCTGGTGCCTATCTCCAGCTAACATTCCAGGCAAGAGGCGAGGTCAACCTGGACAGGTCGCAAGGGCAACACAGAGACACACAGGACAAACAACCATGCACACACACACTCACACCTAGGGGCAATTTGGAGAGGCCAATTAACCTGACAGTCATGTTTTGGGACTGTGGGAGGAAACCAGAGTACCCAGAGAAAACCCACGAATGCACAGGGAGAACATGCAAACTCTATGCAGAAAGACCGGGGCCAGGAATCGGACCTAGAACCTTCTTGCTGCAAGGTAACAGCTCTACCAACTGCGCCACTGTGCAGCCACCAACTGATTTATCGACCAGTTAATTTCTTGGCGCTGATTTCCTTAATTTTGGGGGATCGTGATCAGCCAATACTTACATGTGAAGCCCATCTTATCCCATAATCTTATCTTCATCAGCAAAGGTTTAAAAATCAGCCTCTGTCCTCTTCTGCTCTGCAGTAAGAGTTTGACTGACACAGACCGGCCCACCAGGTCAGGTCTGCTGTCAACAATATTCACCCCACTGTTGCCAACTCACCGACTTTCTTACTATATTTAGCGACATTTCAGACAAAAAAGAAAATTCATATCAGCCAAAGTCAAAATCAACTTATTTAAAGTTTAAACTCAGTTTCACACAAAGACCCTATTATAAATGTTTGGCTGTTGAACTGGACCGTTCCAGGTTGCTAACAAGGTAGCAGATTTACAAATCTTTTACGTTACATTACCAAGGCTCATTAAAACAAACCTTTATCTTGGCTTTTTTCTATTCTCCCTGAAGGATAAGTCCTTTTTTGAGACATTGGTTTGCTAACTTATCTTCTGAGCGGAGCTTTGGACGTTTGGATGCTCTGCACGTTGCATGGCAGCTCATGATATCGGCAAAGTGTACGATACCTACCGTGACCACCATGGGGCCCCAAGAGCAATTACATTTTTTATGTTTATCCATAAAGTAATGATTTCTACATACATCATCA
>NW_006800071.1:1320582-1329921 GCF_000485575.1 Poecilia formosa
GTGTAAACTGAAACTTGAGATTCTATTTCTTATCATATAACATTTACTTTTCTTAAATCATACCTTTATTTTAGTCCATTTTACATTACCTTTCTTCTTTGGTAAGAACAAAATCATAAAAGAAGATGAAGCAGTAAGTTATTGTGAGATGTTCACAATGACCCATGTCTTTCAGCTTTGACTCCTGAGCCTCTTATGAATGTCTGTTCTGTAATTACACACGGCAGACCAAGCTGCTGTACACACTCACACAGATTAATCATCTTTATACAGCATTTATGTCACACCTCTTATTCATGTGTGCGAGTGCAAGTGGACTATTTGAAAATTAGAAGACACATGAAGAAGATGAATAGAAACAGGTTCACTTATTTCACACACACAGCCAAACTAAGGATAGAAAGCATACCATGGCTGCTGATGTACACAGCAGCCAGTGTTTTGCTAATGTAATTAAATCAGCCCATGCTTGGGCTGGGAGACATCCCCTGAGGATTTAAAAGCCCACACTGACTGTCCCTGCAAGTCACAGAGGTGCCTGTTTTTCTTGGACATATTTCATGAGACTCCATCTCTTCCTGATGGGAATTGAGCCTTTGGAAGAAAAAAAAATGCTTTGCTTTTGACAAAACCAGCACAAATGTTTTCTAACAAGCCAAGATCCTGATACTGAAGGCAGAATGGAGTAGATTTACTTTGCAATAGGATAGAATGGATGGTAAAAAATGACTTATATCACTTGATCTTTTTTACATTTTGTCAATCACAAGTATTGATGTATTTTTGCTGGGATTTTATGAGGCAGAACAATAACGAGTTCTGCATAATTTGAAGAAAAGGGGGCATATGCTGCACAGTTCACAAAAAAAATAAATGTTGCATTCATAAGTATTGAGCCTCCATTTAGTCTACACTTTGTACAACCACTTTTCAGGCCAAACATGCCTGCTGGCTTTTCACTTCCAGAAAAACATTTTGCTTATTTGTAAAATAATTAAGTCTCAGTTGATTTGGATGAAGAGAGCTTTTTATCAACTACCACAGATTCTCAGTTGGGTTTGAGTCTGTCCTTTGACTGGGTCATTTTAACACTTAACATTGATCTAAACATTGTCACGCTGCTTGCATGTTTAGGGTTGTTTTCCAACCCAGTCTCAAGTATTTTCCAGCTTTAACAGATTTTCTTGTTGGATGTTTCTACTGAAGAAAAGCAACCCTTCTTCCACCACAACGTTTCACGATTGGGGTGGGGTGTTCACAATGATCTGTAGTGTTAGTTTGCAGCTCAACCAGAAAGAGGATTGTAGCAGCAAGGGTCTTAAAGATGACTCTAAAACTTGAAATAATCCATTCCACTGGATGGACAACAGTGGACAAGTTGTGTCTGTTTAAAAAAAAATAAAACTACCAACAGGCACTGAAAAAAAGAAAGATGCCAACAAACGTCTCCAAAAACCCAAAATCTCATCATGACAAGACCTACAGCAAGCTCTTGCTACTTTAATACGAAAATGAATGCCTGCTCTTTCTGAAAAAGATTTCACAACTCTCTTGCGGGAGGTGTGCAAGGAGGAAACTTTGCTAGCTAAAATAAAAAAAAAAAATAAAAAAAATGCTACCAAAGAACAGGACTTCTAAGTCTCAAATTGAATTATTTAGACACCAGAACAAAGGACTTACTTCATACAAACCAAACACAGCTTTCCAGGAAAAGAACATCATGTCAACTGTGAAGCACAGAGCTGGAAGAGTCAGTTGTTTTCATCTACCATGACAGAGCTGAGGAAGAACTGGACATGACAGTGACTCAAAACTTACCAGTAAGTCTACCAAGGACTGGATGAGAAGTAAGACGCATACAATCCTTGGCAGAGACAATGCCTTGATCTTAAACTCACTGAGATGGTGTGAGGTGACGTAAAACAAGGTGAACATCCAGGAAACACCTCGAACATCTAGACGCTTTTCACAACTTTTTGCAGACAAATGACAGAGACTGGTAGATGTCTACAAGTCTCTCAAAAGTTATTTGAAATGTATTAGAGGGTTGGGTGTCTTTCCTCAGGAAGAAAAGACATCTTTGTAGACATATTATGTTTAATAAAAACAAGTATTCATGGATTTTTCTTAGAATTATTTATGAAAAAAAATGTCTATTTGCAGATTTCTTTAGAATAATAGCTAAAGAAAATGAAACTTAGAAAGCTGAGATACCCGAGTGCAATTTTAGGTATCTAGGCACCTGAGATGTTATTAGCTGGTGTTTGCAAATGAACCAATCCTGGAGCAGCATTCATTTTCTTTGACACTGATTGGGTGTTCCTTGAAGAACAGAGAAAAGGAAAACCGTGGATTTTAGCTTCTGCCATGATGCTTAGAAAGCTTCCACTATGCCCATTAATAAGTATCCAGGCATATTTGGCGTGTGAACTATTAAAATAGGCAGCTATAGGCGTTTTTAGAGGGGATCTGAAGTATTTGTGGATTTCAGCTGTTGTGGTCCCCAATATTTGTGAATATCCAGGTTTTGCTACATTTTGGGTGTTCTCAGTATTTGTTTAGTATGTTTTTTACAAGTGCAGAATTTACACTGATATTGACCCTAATCCAAAGGTATGTTGGATTTTTACATGAAACTTTTGTATAAACTGAAACACTGTTAAATGTTATAGTTCTAACCAATTTGGACAATAACTGTCTTGAGTTTCAGACATGGCTGAAAGTGGACCTCCTGCTGGTACTAATCAAGTCCATCCTCAGGTCAGACGTATCGATAGCTGCAGCCTGTTTGAGCCGAGACCTTGCAGACTCGGGTCATTATCCCGGCTGCTGAGGCAGGTGGAGGAATACGGCTGTAGGCTGTACTGTGATCCAAGACTTCTAAACAGATAATCCGCTCTCCACTGAGGGTCCCTAACCACAGGAAGCCTCTCACGCAGCAGCTCCACAAATCTCCTGGCTTCAGCGCATCTCCCTCAGATAAACAGTCATATTTGATTGATAAAGAAATGACATCACGGTTTATAACGGCAGTGATGAGTGAAGTTTCCCTTGCATTGATCTCTTTTAGCATATTTTGTTCTTTACGTCTGTGTTTTGTCTGTGACTGGAGTCAACGTATAGATTTTTCTTCTTCAACAGATATAATCACATTTCCTTTAGCTGGACTATGTAACATTAGAGTTTTATGAGATTCAGAGCAGTTATGAGAAACAGAGTCTTTGCTTTGAGAAGCGCATGAAAGGGGTAGATTATGAGAATCCTATCTTTCACGTCAGTCAGACAATTTGTTTTTGAACATTTTCTAATATTTCACTTTTAAGCTTCAGGTTCCACAGATTACTTTGGAAACAATTGCTCAACAAATGAATATAAGTAGTTTTCACAATAAGCAATGGATGCATTGCATGGTAAATACATATGAACTGTGGCTTTGGAGGAACCCGGAGTATCCTGAGAGAACAAACATTTACACAGGGAGAATATGCAAACTCCATGCAGAAAGAATCGCAGCTGACCTTATTACCTAAAGACTCGTCACATGGTTTCAGAGTATTTGTCTATGGGGCTCTGATGTTAGAAGCAAATAAAAAACAGATGAATTTTTAAACCAGTTTTGATGTCACTTTCATCATTAGAGTCTCACAAACAAAAACACTGCTTCTACAAATTGCAGGTTTCAATTCTCAAATAGCCTTCTTCTGTGCACCTGCTGCTTTAAGTAGTACAGCTGTACCTCCAACCAGCACACACTAAATGATTCAGTAATACTTTAAAATAGATTTATATTTATTGAAGCAGTACTAAAATGTCTTTGGACAGAAAAGTAAAAATTTCAATCCATTTTTGGACTTTCTAAACATGATGATTTCCAGGTTTTCACTATGAATGACCAGATAAACACATGCAATGCAAACCATACTCTACAGCTTAAAGGTTTTCTTTTTGTTGGTTAGTTTGCTTGTATCAGAAATAGCTAGAGGTTTCTAAAATCTCACTATAAGGGCATTACTTTAAAGTCAGCATGAGCCATCTATCATCATCATCATCATCATCATCATCATCATTGTCGATGAGCTTTTTATTTTTATTTACTTCACCAAAACATGTGTTGTGATTATACAATCAGAAGCTTCACCAAAAACTGCTTCTAAATTCTTTCTCTGCACGGTAGAAAAAAAACATTATTTTCACATCTGGAGTCTACAACCCCCCTGATTGGACAGGCCCACTTTGTTCATCCAGCTGCTGTGAATCACAGATGTGCAACACAGAAACACACAATTTGTGACAGACGGACACTCAGACAGCTTCACTTGGAGTTGTATTTACACCCCATGTGCAAATACTAACTTCCACTCCTGTATAAAATGGACAGCATTCACATTGCAGCAGATAACACATGAGCCTGTACAGCCACAGACTGCTTACAGGTCAGTTCAGTTTGTATTCTGAATCAGATTACAGTATTTAATTTGTTGATTTGATGAATAGACAGAAATCTACCCGTAGAAATATGCAGCAGTATGAACGTACTCATCTAAGAAAACGGGTTTCGGCCTTTTTAATCCAAACACATATCGCTTGTGCTTGTCTCGCTCTAAGTTTACCACAGTTTTGGCAGCGGTGTATACACATCTCTGTGCATATGCTAAACGAACTTTAGCTGTGGAACCAGTGAAACAATCCGCTTCGCTCTTGGCTTGTCTTGGCACCATCACATATGAACTTTAAACTGTTATCTGACATTTTTTAAACTCTAACATTTCTGATAATCACAGCAGCCGTGACTTCAGCTGGAACGTTCAGTGTAAACAAGCTCAGGAAATGAAGCTGACGAAGATGGTGATGTCCACTCATTATTTTCTGGAACACTGTTTTGGGTGTAGGAGTTGTTAACCCTTTGTAAATCTCTTGTTTTCTGAAATACTTGCCATTTAGCAGTTCTAAGACCTGTTTTAAATATTTATTCATTGATTACAAATATACAAAAAACTATTTTCAGAGATTCATGGTTTAAAACATTGTAGGAAATTGTATTTTGAGAAGATATCTGGTCTAATATATCCAGCTGCTTTAAAAACAATCCAGTTTAATACTTTTACATTTCTAGCAACTAAATTTAAATGTAATGCTTTTCACGTATAATGTTCTCATGGTGGTGTTTGTTTTCTCAGATGTTTTTCTAATCAACAGACTTCAACAAACCCCTCAGAGAAGCCCACCCAGCAAAATAAATGTTGTATCATGTAAATGCAACTTCTGCTCTTAATTACCCAAATCTCCAAACATTCTGTGTCTCAGTAGCTCAACCCAGGCGACGCCAATTTCCCATGCTTTGATGATCAACCACCGCTTGATGGGAATAACTGCACGAGTTCTGATCTAAAAAGATAAAAATCAGTAATAAAGCTTTCTGTAATAATATTTATAAATGGCTAACCCAAGATGTTTTGCAGAATAAAAAACACAAACTACAGTGAAGAAAAAAAACCCACATTGAAGCATTTACATCTAATTTGTTGTAAGAATACAATGAAGATTAGACAGGTTTACCTGGCAAACAGGTTCATCCTAACTGGGGAGATCCTGAGTCTAATGAACCTTTTTAGGGTTCAATGTGATAGAAATCAAATATAAAAAATATATTTTTCCATTTTCCACAATAATAAAGGCAACAACCGTCTGACATACTTTAAAATAAGGGAGAAATGTCTAATTTAGATACAAGTAGCAAACCATTGAGGAATACAGAATGGGATAAATCACTTTCCTGAACACTTCCTATAGGTCCTGGCAAAAGCTTTTTATTCGTCCATTTAAGCACCCCTCAATGTGTATCTGTTAAATGAATCAAAAGAGGAACATGTATAAAAATAACAACATGTTCCAAACATCTCAAAGCTGCCTGTTAGACGTGTTACAGTGAGATTTTGGCTCTTGTGTCCCAGTTAAAACAAGCTTCCTGTTTTTAATTGTCTTCACAGGTGGGCCTCCGAGTGTCCTTTGACCCTGAGGGCCGTTTAAGGTTCCCATTATGAAAGTCAAAGGTCAGTTTTACGCTTCAGGCTAATTGATTTTAGTCGGTTTACCTATGCATATGTGCTCATGAATCACAGCAATCACAGCTAATCAGTGTGATTGGTTCTTTTGGATGTGAGCCCATCACTCCGTAACATTTAAGATTTTGTTGGTTTTCATCAATCCGATCATTAAACCAATGGATTTTGTAGAAACAGCGTAATGAGAAGGACGTAGTGAAGAGGCTTTCTGTGCATGTTTATAGTAAATATTAAAACTATTGAGTATGACGTTTCAGAAGAAACAAAACGTTCAGACATTCAGGCAACACTGAGGATGAAATCTCTCTTTTCAGAGACATAATCAGAGCCAGATGGTGTCGATCTTCTCCCCTGCTAACCTTTGACTGCCCCTCTCTCTGTCTCCAACTCCTACACTCAAGGGAGAACAACACAAATCAAGCAGTTGCTCCCCGATCTGCTGAAGGAGTAAAAATTAGGAGTTTGCATCAGATGATGCAGCGAAACAGCTATGACCTCTTGATTAAGAAGCAATAAAATGAAGACGAAAGATCATATTACATACCTGGGGGTGAAATTCAGAAAGACTTTGGGAACATTATGAGTTTTATGAAGTTTGAAATACAATAATCTGTGTTTTTTATTCCTGCTATTTATCATACCATAAACCCTGCTACTTAATTAATGTAGCTTCTTGTCATCAGTTCCCCTTTGAACAAGTTACTAAAATCAGTTATTATTGTAAAAGCCTCGGTCCCGGTCCAGTTTGAGGCGGACTCTGATCCGTCTAAAATCCCCGGTCCCGGTCTGGTTTGAGGCGGACTCTGATCCGCCTAAAGGCCTCGGTCCCGGTCCGGTTTGAGGCGGACTCTGATCCGTGATGCAAGTCAGTAAAGAGTAAGTAAAACCAAACATAGTACAACACTGTGGGTCATTTAGTTTGTCATCAACAGAACATGCCGTCATGGCAGATTTAATTCAAAAAGAAAAGTTTCCATGCATGCTGGTGTAGTCACTGGAAACGATAACTACGTCACTTGATTATGTCATTTTTTGAACTCCTTAAGCATCAATAACTTGAACTTGTCATTTTCTATCAGGCTCCATCACACTCTTACATAATTTTGGAGAAATGTTTGCCTTTTTATTTCTTTCAGGCATTAAAGTGGACTCCTGGTATTCGTGGAGGTTAGGGACGACAACAGTCCGTAAATAGCTAAAATACTTAAATAGCTCAGAGCCCCTATGTAAAAATGCTTATAACTGCATATTTTAATAGTTTAAACACCAAATATACCTCAATAAGCATTAAGGCACACAGCAGAAAGCGTCTTGGCACTACTGCAGAATTTAATATCGTCAGTCTTCCTCTTGTCTTCTCTTGAGAGTACAGCCGATCTGCATCAAAAATTAACTGTGCTAATGAACTGGCTTCTTTGCAAGCATCAGCCAATAGTGTGTCAAGTTTTATTATGCCCTGTTATTTCATATTCCCTAGTGGCATTTTCACAGAAAGACACACAAATGCGTGAATCTGTGACTACTGGACCGAGAATAGGCTGGGATCCGCTGTACTTCAGTTTATCCAGTTTTCCAGACATCTGTTTGTTACCACAGACCTGAATGTTCTGGACCACAAAACTGCCAAAAATCCTACTTTTAAAAATCTGAATCTACCAGATTTTCAAAAGCATAAGCATAATAATCAGTAAACCAAGACATTTCATTTGCAGTAAATGGTTACTCATTTTCCTCATCACTGTACCTGCAGCAACAGTGTTCTTAATGTTTTTCCAAGGCGGTAATATATGTTAGGACTTTTCTGAAGAGTTCTACATAACGTTTTATTTATAACATTTTATGGCACCTCAGTAATTTTCTTGTAGATTTACTTTTGCATTTGGAGTCAATAACCCAGTTTGTTCCAGTCTTCTATGATTTCATATTTGACTCACTGACTGTAAAGTATTCAGGTTCTATGGCAGAATATAAAGGCAAGACAAGTTTATTTATACAGAACAAATTATACATAAGGCAATCCAAGAGGTTTTACAGGACATTAAGCAAAAAGGATTGAAAGCAGATAAAGCATAAAAGCATAAAAGCACAAATAACAAAGCCGTAAAAAAGAAAATGCATCAGACAGTTAATTATTCATATTGTTTGATAAAAAAGTTGCAGTAAACAAAACTGTTTGTTCCAGAGCAGAGGAGCATAGAAACTAAATTATGAGAAAATCTTCAGTCCAATAATTATACTTGGCTGTTGTTATGAAGCATTAGAGCATATTATGTACTGTGTTTGTTTTTCAACAACAACAAAAAAGTAGTGTTGTGGTGAAAATCTCTGTTTCTGTGTCTCTAACGAACATTGTTTTGGAAGTCTTGTCACAATGTTTGCAACTTTGCAAGAGTAAGTTGTGCTGTAATGCTCATATTTGAGTAAAACAGGTAACTCTTCGAGTTTAAAAAAAGCAAACTTTTAAATTTAACATACTAACTGAGGTTTATAGAGTCTAACATGGAAAATTCAACTCAATAAATACTTTATCTTGCAAGAAAACTAAATGTTCTTGTTGTCTGTAAAACTGCTCACTGTACTATGACGAACTTCAGTTTATTTGAAAATGGCATCACAATTTTCCAAAACTGATTGACAACAATGATGGTTGCTACTTGCTTTCTTAATTATTGTCAAAACAGCAATAGAGTACTTAGGGGTTTTCTATGCTCTAGTACGTACAGGGAATATTGAGCTCATAATCTGGCACCTTTAATTATTTTTACACTGATTATTCATGTTAATGTGTGCATTCTGGAAATAAATTTGGATTAAGTAATTGTTATGATTACATTATTCTGATAGCAAAATAGACATTAGTGTTGTTCCCATCAGTTACACTTAGCTCACCACACTCCTATTAACCACAACAAAGTTTTCTGCTTCACTTTAATCAATATCCATACTGCCATTACATACAGAAAAGCATTCCAAGCTTTTCTGCTTGGAGTTTGTAATAGCCATAAGCTTAAAGGGCAGATTATACTTGTATTTGGGTTTAGATATATGCATCACAGCTGCAGGCACCATACACAAATTGATGTTACTATTATTGTTCCCTCTAATGGTTAGCACTCTGGACTCTGAATCCAGCGATCTGAGTTCAAGTCTCAGTGGAACCATTTGTCTCTGCTCCTAACATCTTCCACATTTTTTTTTTGATCCCAGGCTTAGTTTATGGACTGTAATGTTAAATTAGGCATGAGTATAAGTCTGGCAGTTTGTTCACCAAGTTACT
>NW_006800071.1:1330346-1394654 GCF_000485575.1 Poecilia formosa
GGTTCATTTGCCAATCGACTTCAACGTAGGCTTCTTTGAAATCGAAGCTACTTTACTTCAATTACCAATTGGCAGTTCAATGGCGTAATGCACATGTGTCAAACTCAAGGCCAGCGGGTCACATGTGGCCCCCCACCAATTTATAGGCCGATGATTGACTTAAAATAGGTTTTGAGCAAGAATTGACTACAAACTACATCTCCCACAATGCATTCCGATTGTTACCAGCCAACATTACAGCTTCTTGCCAATAGAGAGCAGCAGAGTCACCTCAAGCTGCTTATTGATTTTCCCAGCGAATAAAACTGAGACATCGACAAGCTAACATCAAAACATCCAAGAAAAGAAAAATCGATTTACAAGTAAGACTGTGAATGAAGATGTGTGTGAGTTGGTGTCAGGGCGGCAGGTCGCGCTAGACTTTTTTTGTTATCTGTTATCTTGACCAACAATATATATAAAAAAAAAACAATCGGTCATGTACTATTTTTATCCGTGAAATTACAATCATATTAACATTGGCTATTTAGTCGCATTTTATTTTCAAAGTCATGACTGAGATGAAAAAGGCATAAATATGAGAATAAGTCTCGATTTTTAGTTTTAAAGTGATCATTTTGAGTTTCAAAGTCATAATTATGAGATAGAAATTCAAGCTGGTGTTTTGTTCTGCTTCGATATCTTGTATTTATGACTTTAAAACTCAAAATGATGACTTCCTGTCCAGCTTATATTTTTGTTCAGGGCAGAAACAGCCTAGTAGAAACAGTCCAAGCACCGCAAAAAAAAAAAACAAAAAAAAACACCAAGCCATTTTTGGCTGTAAGTGAATGTGTTTTGGTGCCTGGAAAGTAAGCCGTTTCAAAAACTTCAAAATTATTAAATGATGATCTACACTGGCGCATTACTTAGCAACCCCAGCTGAGCTTCACACATCACCTAGCAACGCAACGCAAGCAGAGCTTGTTTGGTCAGCTGGTTTAAAATAGCTGATGGAAAAGACAAGTGTTTTGTGTTAAACTGCTTATTTTTACTTAAAGTGACAAGAGGCCTTAAAACAGCTCATTTTGAAAGGCGCTAATAATGGGCGAGAAAAGAGCAAAGTGGAATCTCATCTGAGAAAGATTTTGTGCAATCATGGAAAGAACTTAAACTTCGGTGTTTCTTGATATTGATGAACACTGTTCCTACGGCAGTGCATTGTTTTCCAGCTGAACAGAAGAACATGTCAAGAAGTTAACGTTTCTATCTCTGCTCAGGTATGCAGGAACTTGGTAAGACAGCATCAATTAAGCCATTTTTTTCTTACCATATAATTTTCACTGAAAGCACTGGCTTTTGAACCTTTTTTTATTTACTCAAGACATAAAAAGCATTTCCTTCAGTGGTTCCCTTTCTTCAGGCAAAAAAACAATACAATCCAAATGGGCTCAGTGCCAAACATCAAGCAACAACAACACCGCTAGCAATCAAGGGAAATAAGTGGAGGGATTAAGTGTTCTGAAGAGAGGGGAGGAGAATAAGGTATGAGTCTCTTCCAACCAAAATAGCAACTGGATCTGATGGCTAGCTGCAGGCATATATGGAACAAGACAGGAGGTAGGTGCAGGCTAACCTGAAAATAGAAAAAGAATAAAGGCAAATTTTGATTTATTTCCTTTACCTTTCTGTACATGATATAGAAAAACTCGTCCATTTCTGAATGTAGGCTTACAAAAAATACCAAAAGCTTTTTGACTGTGGTGTATGAAACTGTGCTGAAATGTATGATCTTACATCTCTATCAGGTGACTGAACTGAGCAACATCTGGAGTTTCATTGTGGAAATCTCTTCAGTCTTTCTTGACTGATGTTTGTTATCTTTGGTCTTGGCCGCTTGGCCTCCACAGATGTGTTTACAAGTAGCATGCTATGTTCAGATTGTCCACAGATGTTTTTAAAAGGCCAGCCCATCTGAGGAAAAGGCTGCAAAGTGTTGATCACAGAATCAGTTAAGCATATGTTTTATTCCTGAGAGATTTGAAAAATAACATTAAGAACATAAGAGAAATGAAAGATTTGTTAGGAAATGAAAGTCACTGAAGATAATTTTGTTCCACCCTCCAAAACAGTTTTTGCTGGTCCCCCTGATATGGAGATATTTTGAGATATTTTGACCATGCACTTGTGAACTTTGGGCCAAGCCAAGTGAGATGAACCGAGCGTCCTGCTGCCTATCAGTGCTTTCAGGGTCTGTCTGACGAGAGCCAGATCAGAACTAGGAATGCGTCAAGGCAGTAACTGCTCATGAGAGAACAGCAGACACATATGATTTAGTAATAGGTTTGGATATTATAGCAGTAGTCCTGCCCTGTATGTTTTCAAAAGTCAGTTTGGTTTATATTAACATCTATGCTCTCTCCAGAGAAGGTCTGAGAATGTGTCATAGCCATAAATTTGAAAGCTTAATAACCTCCACTGACTCCTCTGAAACAGGTTACACAAACAGCAGAGATATTAGCTTCAATCCTCAGAGTATTTGACCTGAATGACATGAGTTTGGATATTTGCTTCAAGCTCCACAGGTCTCATTTATAAGTGTGATGTACACAGAAAACTGGGCCTGAAACTGACCTCTCGCTTTCCACAGACAGGTTGGCATCTATAACAAACAAATTTGACGTGAGAATGTCTGGCTCATGCAAACTGTGCTTAAAACATTTAAATACCGTAGTGATGACATTCATGCATAATGCTTAAAAAAAAAGAAGAAAAAACAAAACACAACATAACAGAGCCGCTCCACGATGCTGCCACCAAAGGTGGCAAAACTCTAGGATAATAGGCTGCTTGATAATTCATATGCTATCCATTCATATATTTTAAAATAATCCTTCAACAGGAATCATAACTTCTCTTTTATTAGCTAATTATTAAATTTTTCTTAGCGGTCCCTTGCACATTACCTTAAATTTTATATTAACAAGACAATGCTTACATCCAGACTTGGCTCCATCCCGATGTAAAATGGAATTGCTGATGTAGATAAAACTGAGTAATCAGTTATACCGGCTTGTGTTTTGGGGTTGTAGGAGGTTGATGCTTGGTAAGCAGCTGAGATATGAAGCAGAAGTTGAATATCCTTAAGTGCAAAACGTTTCAGTGCCATATAGTTTGCTGCACTGCAGCCCTTTTACTGGTGGGAGGACACTAAAAAATACATACTAAGTTTATTTAAAAACAGAAATAACACATTCAGACAGAGAGTTCGGGTGGGTGCTTCAAATACTTGAAAATGCTTGAATTTCAACAAAATTCTGGAGTTCTGTATCAAGTAATTGAAAGTGATCAATATTCTAAAGACACAGTTTTGTAATAAAGTCGTAATAAACATTTAGAGGAAAAGACTCTGAAGTCATGTGATCATGTGCTTAAGAAAAAACACAAACAGGTCTGTTCAATAAAATTAATATTTATTAATTTTAATGGCTCAATGAGTAATTGATCTGTGTGGGTGAAATAAAGGTTGTCTTACATTTTACACATTAAAGTTATTGAAATTGGGGGATTCTTTTCTTAAATTTGTATTTTGTTCTCAGACCAGTCAGGTGTGTGAAGGCGGATTTTCAAAAAATAAAATTTTGTTATACTTTAGTTTGTTCCTGCTATGCAGAATACTATCACAATACATTGTTCATAACCGTAATAAGTGATGTAATATAATGGTGACATTAGTTTATTTGTATTGTTCTTATCTCCATAGTGTGGTGCTGGAAAAGTTTGAAAACTTAACATGAAAATGCTTGAAGAGAGATTAAATTTTACAAAAGTGTACAAAAGCTGAAATGCTAATTGCTGACATGCATGCTCACTATAAAGAATTTAAAAATAAACATAACCATTTATGGCTTGTGATCATTCCAAACTAGGCATTTAGGCAGTTTTGGCAGTCATGTTGAACATTTTTTACTTCCTTTAGTTTATGGCCAATTTACTATTTCCAATGTTTCAGGCCCTTTGTGAAAAGTTTCAAACAGCAGGACAATCACATCCAAAGGCTCATTTCATCACTTACAACTACATCATCTCATACCTTTTCTAATTAATCTGTTAATTTTATCTTTAATATTTCATTTTAAAATGAAGAGCTTGCGGTAATCAGAACATGAGGGAAAATGGTTCATGAAGACTCCCAGTTTCTTTTTTTGTCTGTGCTGTAACTTTTTGTTTGTGTGAGCCATATGTCCCAAATTAATGAATCCAGGCAGTAAACTGAGCCCTCTTCACTCTGTCACTGCTTCTTGTCACAGTAGGATTGGCCTCAAACTCTTTCTCTGAGCCTCCCTCTCCATCTCTTCTTCTCCTCACTGAGTCGCTCCCCGCTCTGTTCTTTCTGTTTTTGCGCAAGTGTCCCAGTTATAAAATTGCTTACATCCTACTCAGTCTGGGGCTGGATTGAAATTTCCCATAGGGTATGTACCAATATGCAGAGAGCACACTTCGACAGATGCCATCAGAGAACAAGCATATGAATTACCAGGCAGCCTGCCATCTTTGAGTTCAGACAGAATGGCATTAATACCTGATTACGATCCAAACAACACAACAACAACATGAAAGCCAAAGCAACTGGGAGCAGGTAAAGGTTTCATCATTTATATATTAATGGATTAACTAACAAAGACTTTTCCAACCCCCCACACCCCCTCCAAAAGTTAAAATGTCACGGAAGCTGCCAGCATTCTGAGGACGTTTGGGAAAAAAGAAAAAGAAAAGAAAACAACAGAAAAAAAAACTAGGGTTAAGTTGTCAGCAAATTACGTTCCAATAAATAAAATATTTACAACCGCTGACCATAACTAATTCAAAGGCTTTGAGATATTCATGACTACAATTAAAGAAAACATGATTCCTTTCATTTCAAATAGTGGTAAATATAGGCATTACCTAATTACCTGAACCTAATTACCCTGAAGGTAAACTACTCTCATACTAACCAATGTGCAACAATTTTCTATTTATTATGAAATAAACTATAAAATGCTTCATGAAAGAATAATTATCAAACATAATTTAGTGACTTATGCAACTTAATAGACTTTCTATACATCTTATGAAGTAGTTTTTGCAATGGGCTCTCCAGCTAAATCAGTCTGCCACAGATTTTATTGACAACAACAAATCCTTTGGCATGAGCATCACAATGTAAATATACCACACATAAGTGCTGCTGTGGAGATTAACTCACTTCGGTGTGCTGAATGCTTGGAGTGGCTGATATATCAGGGGAGTTGAACTTAACCACTTGAGGGCATTTATGTGTATAAGGGTTAAATTATAATATGCATCATCAGTCATACACACAACTGTTATTATATAAACTTGAAGGACTATTTCAAAAATATGCCTCATTTTGTCATGTTAAGATTAAGCAGGATTTTAGAGTTGCAAAATAAAAAAACAGAGAAAGCAGCTCTGCAAACAAACCACTTTGTAATCTTAAAAGTTAATTTTAAGCATGACACTAGAAATGAAAAGACTTTATGAAGGATTTGTGTTCATGATGAATGCATTCTTGTGTGTTTTTATTCCTTTATAGTGGCTTCTGAATAATTCCAAATGACTTCACATAAAGTAAAGAAAAGATGTGTGACTGTGGATCATTAAAGAAATATTACTGTTGTGATTGAAAACTTGTGGGTTTGATTCCAGTTTTCCAACCACATGACAGTTTGCCTCTGGGCAAAGCATTTAACCTCAAACTGACAATCTGCTTTTCTGCGTTTGAATGTGTGAGAAAATATGACACTGGGAATGCTTAGTATGACCGGAAAAGAGCTGGTTAGGTTCAAACCACCAACAAAATGTTGTTGTATCAGCCTTTCAGACCACTCAAGTCTTCTCGTTCTGCTCTACATCCCCAGAACCAAACATGGAGAAGAAACATTCAGTTTCTAGCTACCACAAATCTAGAACAAACTTCAAGAAAACTGCAAAACAGCCAAAAACACAGTTTGTTTAAATTAAGACTAAAAACCCGCCAGTCTAGAACTTTTAGTCATAATAACTGGAACATTGATGCAGATTTTTTTTTTTTATGATTGCGATGATAGAATTTAACAAAAAGTAATGGTTATTGTTGTATAGTTGTTTTTGGTTTAAAGCACTTTAAACTGTCTTGATGATGAAATATGCAATTACAAATCAACATGACTTGACTAGATTACATAGCATAATCCAAACTGACACTGAACATTTTGAAGTGTGAAAAATAGTCATAATTAATAAAATATATATATATATATATAAAGAAATTAATAAGAAAATAAATTGCAGCTTGTTTTCTTAACACCGTTTGACTTTGAAGAACCTTAGCCATTCGCAGTGTGTCAGCGTAGGTTTGGTTGTGTTTCTTCCTTTCTTTTACATTTCTCTTTCATCATATGTGTTTGGTCAATAATAAATATTACATTTTTATCACACCTTGTTTGGAAAGGCTCTCAGTAAAGGCTTTGATGCATTGCTGTGCAATGAGACAGACTTGGTAAAGAAAAGCCTTAAAATAAATGACTGTTCTTTATTATGATGCTATTTTCTTGACCATCCTGTCCACTACCCCTAGTGTTATGCTTGAGTTTCACTTGTTTCCTAGTTTTCAGTGTGAAATAATTGGAATAAAAGATGAATGTATTTTATGGCTTCCAGAAATAAGAGAGGGTACATTTAGACAAGTATGTTGATTTAAAAATTAATAACTTAATTCTGAAGGGGATTTGAAAAATGTACAAACGAATAGTAAATCCTGACAAGTGTTTTCATTTTAAATCAATGGCTCCACTCATCCAGCATTTTGCTGCGTCAGCCTTTTCGCAAAGCCAAAGACACATTGTAGTGAATCTGAAAGCCTGCTTCCTGCTCTCAGCTCCCATCAACATAGATGGTCCATTTTGAAATCCATAACGCTCGCTGATGTAAGAGTGCTTGACATTTCACTTTTTTTTCCTTCCCATCCGTCACTCACGGATCTCGTCATCTCAGGGAGCGCGCTCTCTGTTTGGGATTTGTTTGGCTTTGTTTGACATGTTCTTCTGTTCACTTTGGTTTGTTTTTGTTTGTTAGAAACTCGACAAAGCAGCGTAACCTGGTGTTGTAATTTGGCCACACATGGAGCGCGTAAAAGTGAAGACTGATCGATTGTGAGCTTCTGCTTTTTTGTTGGATTTTTATTTCCCCTCTCTCAAATGAAACAAACATTAACTGAAAGTCTCCTTTGCTAAAAGTCTGACCTTCGCAGCTCTTTGTGTGAGGAAACGGTTGCGTGTAATGTATGCAACTCATAGATGTGACTGAGGAGGGGGGGCCTTTTGGGGAGGTACAAGGGATTTAAGGAAGAGGGCATAGGAGTGGAGCACTGGGCTCCCAAATGCCCCCCTATATCAGTGTGTGCATGCGTGTGTGTGTGTGTGTGTGTGTGTGCTGCTGCTGTTGGATATGACTGTCAGCAGGCGGTGCCTCTGAGAAAAAGGGGAAAGGAGGGTGATGTTTCCAAAGGGGGCCCAGTCTGTTACCGAAGGGAGGTGGAGACTACTATCCCACCCAGTCAAAGTGTCTTGCTGGTGCTCTCACACACACATAGACATATGCACAGTGTTGCACACACACTTAGACATACTGCAAACTCTCCACAGGAAACTCTGAGCCATAATGTGAAGGCACCTCAGAGCAGACGGGTGCATTGCTCAAACCAAGTGGGATACGGCGCAGCTTTGATAGTACGTTAATTACTCATGTGATGTGATACAGATGTCTGGGGGCTTCAGCTGAAAGTTTGCCTGACGGTTTCCAAGGGGGCCAGGCAGGCGTTTTAGAAGCGGTAGGTGAAAACCAAACGTATTTATTATTTATGCATGGATCAGTTTGCGTGCTGTCACAGATCCCAGCAGTGTCATGCTGATGCTAAACTGTGATGCTACTTGAAGGGCTGGCTGCTAAATAGTTCTTTGTGTACTTGGTGACAGCGGGGACTTTGAACAGGAAGAACTCCGGGCTATAAGACTTGCCTGCACCGTGACATGATGAAATGGGCTTCGGTGTGGATCTAAGAGTTTGAAACTTTAACAAGTCTTTACTAACAGCATAGTGTAATGAACTGTTCTGTATTTTTCAGGAAATGTGTCGACTCTTTTTTTCTTTGGTGAAAAGGAGCGTAATCCAAGAGGAAGTTAAATGTGTTGTTTTTCTCTTTGTAATTTGTATTTAAACTTCAATGCTTTTGTTGCTCAGCTTACATTTATTTGTTTAAACAAAGTCAGAACCACATGTTTAAAGCTTTTAAAATCAAAAACAGAGGGAGAATGTGGAGCAGTGGGAATCGAAAAGTGCAAACCCGAGAAATGGACACCCACACAAACAGGACATTACAGACTGAACTGAATTTTCATACAGGAATGAGTGAGAGCAAAATATGTGCTTCTTACACTCTGTTGATTTTTATATTGAATGTCTGAGTATAACTATAGGTGGCATCTCCCATATGTGAGCCCCTTTTTGAAGTCTTCAATACGTTAATCTTCGTGAAAGTCTTTTGTCTTTTTACATCACTGGAGAAGCTTTGGCCTTCTGCAGAAGAGAGACTAAACTTAAGAAAAACCGTCCAACTCTGTATGTGGTAGAAAACATTCACTGAAATAAAACTGATTATACTACTCTCATAGAAAAACATAGTGGTGGCAGTATCATGCTGTGGAGATGCTTTTTTCACTAAGGATGTGGAAGCTGGTTGTAGGTGGAAGGTGCTAAATAAAGAATGATTCTGGAAGAAAACTAGTTGGCCTGTAAAGGAAGATTTGAAAGATACGTATGCCCTTCAACTTTACCACAATGAAGGACAAGATGATGAATTGATTTAATCAATTAATCAAAACTGCTGTTCCTGAAAACTTCATTTCTGAGAAAAATCTGGATTTTTTTTCATAGATGCACTCCTTGAAATTCCATTGTTTAGAATGGAATCGAAGAATTACGATCTTTTCTTGACAAACAGATTTACAGTTTCTATAAATTTCAACTCAGAATTCAGGTCAACTCACAGAAGGAATGATTGAAATAAAAGTCAGATTTGTAAGATATTATTGTCTGTCATTTGTGTTTTTTAGTTACAGGAAAACAAAATCAATTAAATTCACAAATCAAAGTTTGAAAAAAGAAGGACATTTTATTTTTAGGCTATATGGCGCAACCATTTCACAATGTAGAACTATGTGTCACTATTAAATACAATACAGTTTGTGTTGACACATTGTGGAAAAGTAAAAAAAAAGGGTCTGCACCTCAAATTTCTAATTACTTAGATTTTAGTCTTTAGTTTTAATCAGAAATATAACCTGTTCTCCTCGTTTCTTTTCATTCCAGCTGTAACATATTGAGGCAGTCTTCCAGTCAGTGAAATCAAAGAGCTCGATGTATTCGATAATGGGGATCGCAGCCCGGCATATGCTCATGCTAATGGCCTGTTTGGCAGCCAGAGGAATGTGCCAGATAAAGGAAGCGGAAGCCCAGGACTCTCTACCAGTCATCCACTCCACTCTCCAATCCTCAGGTCTCCACAGCACCGCCAGTCCAGATCTGCCTTCATTTGTCCCAGGAGCTCGGATGCAAGCTTTGGGATCCAGCTCTGCTAATAATACAGTCTTGAAGAGACCAGTGTCACCTCCAAAGTGCGTTGCATATCCCTCAATTAGCAACTATTTTAAGTACATCAACACGGTCATTTCAGTTATCGTCTTTGTGGTCGGCCTGGTCGGAAACGCCACCCTCCTGAGGATTATATACCAGAATAAGTGCATGAGGAACGGGCCCAACGCCCTCATCGCCAGCCTTGCCCTGGGCGACCTCATCTACATTTTCATTGATATACCGATCAATGCGTACAAGGTAGCACTCTCACTCCCCTTGCTGTGTGTTTATGTCTGTTCTTAACTTTATCTTCATAGCCAGAATGCTGAGTGACAGGTTGCACACTGTTGATATGATGAAAAGCAGCAACAATGAGGGAGACTTGCTCAGATAAAAAAGGGATATTACAGACGGGAAAAGGAGGGGGAGGCGGTTTAAGGGAGACGGGAAAGCGTAATCAGTCGGAGGGTCGTTATCGGTTTCATGAAGTCAGATAAGTGATGAGAGGAGAACGGATATGACTGTTTAAAATAAACAAGAGTCAGGCTGGAGTCAAGCATGCCTCTTGTCTCTTACTTAATTATTACGCAAATTCTTCACTTGCAGTACCATAAAAATTAAGTAAAAAGTATTTTCACCCCTTACAGATTATTTTGTTTGTTCTTGGTTCTTATTTAATACTTATAGAGAATTTATTTTGCAAAATTCAGAGTCCACTTCCATTTGGGTTCCTACTGCTTCTAAAACCAAAAAGTTACATTTTTGTGGTGTCTGGAAAATGATTAGTTTCATATATCTCCCAATTTTTGAGTGGCACTGTGCCGTTACCCAAGAAGATCTCCAGCACCTTACCAGCTGGTTTTAATGCTGTACAACGGTTGCTGGAAAAGTGTTTTGTCGTAAAATGACCATTAAGAAACCACTTGGAGAATTCTTGTTGATTGTGCAGAAGGCTTTACTAGTGCTTTTCAAAGTTTCTGATTGCATAATTATGCATCTGTTTACACTCATTTACACTTGCAAGTGTAAAGTTGAGTAAGCAAGCAGCAGCTTATTTGGATTTATAGCGAGACCCTATAATAGCTCAATCTGAAAGGAGCCCAAAAGAGACAGAATTGGGCAGACTAAAATCTCATAATCAAAGAATGATTTTATGCAAAAAAAAAAAAAAAAGCCATAGCCCGTAGACTTATCCTAACCTGTTCAAGAAAGCGTAATAGGTAATCTCTAAATATGTCAGATAATCAAACAAATCAGACAGAAATAACCTGAGTAAATACAAAAATATTTTTTCAAAAGACAGGTAACCTAAGCTGGACCTATGTTTGACCTAGGAATTGACTGATATGAGTCAAAATATTTAGTTCAATTTCACTAACAATGCTACAACTTAGCCTGTAGAATCAAAAAGTCACAAAACAGAACCTATCTTACTGCATGAAGTAGTCTCAAATAGCGACACATCATGCCTCAGTCTGAAGAGCTTCAAGTACATCTAATAAAGTCACTTACACTCATCTGGTTTTAAAGGCTTAAAAAAAATTCAGGCTTTGGATCTCTAGCAAATCACAGTGACAGCCAATATCCACGTGAAACAGCAGTGAACCTTCCCAGGAGTGGCTGTCCTGCCAAAATATCTTCAAAAGTGCTTCAGTCACTCATTCAGGAGGTCACTAAAAAAACCAAGAAAATCTGAAGCACTGCATGCTTAACTACCAGTGATCACTGTTTGTGATGCAACAAGGAGAAAGAGACAGAAAAAAGCATTGAATGGATGCTTCATAGCTAAAACCTCTGCTAACCAACAACAGCACAAAGATCTGTCTCACATTTTCCTTTAAAACATCTTAATAATCCCAAAGACATGGGGAAATATTTTATGGACTGATGAGACTAACGTGAAGGTTGCCGGGAGGTGTAGCGTTACCTTAAAAAGGATGTTAATGCTTGAAAACCCTCAACTGTGGCTGAATTCTCCAAAAAGTGGACAATAACCAGTTATTCGATTTAGAGACCAATTACTTTTATGACCATGCTCTTTTTTCACAGCTTGTATTTTTGGTGATCTGAAGCAAAGCAGAAGACAGAAATCTAGTTTTCTAGACTAGATTGTTTCATCTGTTTTTGTAAGTCAGTAATGACTGACAAAAACACATGGCACATAAATTATGTGGAGATTTCAGTTAGTTCAGGCTGTAGTTCTTTTATTCCCGTGTTTTTGTAAAGTATTTACAACATAAACTTCAGTCATTTAAAGGCACTGATTTATTAGTTGCTCAGAATTTGCATGAGAGTAACAGATCAAATCAGTTTTTTTTTATTTAGAAATGTTTCTTTGTGGTTTCAAGTGACTCACAGCCCTGTTGTTTGCTTTTACAACCACTTGAAAATATGAAACATTGCGTGACTTATGTGCTAAACAGTTGCAGACCCTTTTCGGCCTAACTCGATTTATGCCAGTAAACACTGTCAAGCTTTGTGTAGTAATAAAGAGCGATGGCGGGATTGAGGGATCAGTCACACCAATCTCTGTGCAGCCACATTAAAAGAACGCCATTTTGCACAGAGAGAAGTCAGGAAAGCCACCTGGTTAAAATTAACTTGGGACTCTGAGGGGCACGGCGACTTTGTTGTCTGAGCAACACATGTGCAAAGAGGAAACAAAAAATCTTCTGGGGGGAGCAGTCTGCGCACAAACAATGAGTGAGCCACGTCCACAAGGTTGCAACCCCCCTGCCCCGTCTTCCTAGGGATAAGGACACCGTTTCCGAAAACTCTTCCTTTGTTTTTATGTTGAAGGGAGGAAAGTACCTGAAAAGAACAAAGGTAAAGTTTATATGAAGATGTCCTTGATTAGAATTTAAACTTCAATGGCACAGAATTCAAATGCCTATAATTGAACTTTAGATGTTAGTTTGGTCAGTTTGATTTCCAGACACCTTCTTTTCAAACCGAGCTCTGTAGTTGCATTTTTGCTTCTTTTACACCACTCCTTGTACCGTTTTTATTAACTTTACTATTTTAACCTGTATCAGCCTCAAACTACAATGCATTTGAATGTAATTTTAGTCAATATTAAGAGATTTCTGAAGGCAGTGGATTGCCCTGAACCTTTTTAGGAGGGGTTAGAGCATAAGGATCTAGTTACAATGCATGCAATTAAACGATTACAAATAAACTTTTACGATTTTGAAAACCATTAAATTTCCCTTCACAATGATGCACTGCATTGTGCATACAACTATGCAAAATGCATTGACATTTATGGTTGAAGCATGGCAAAATGTGGAAAAGTTCAAGAAGGATAAACACCTCTGCAAGAAACTCTAGTCTGAAGCCAAAAGAGAAAGTTTGAGACTAAAATATGGGCCTGAATCCACAGAAAGAACAGTTTGATTCAGCTTTTCCCAATTTTTATGCTGAATCATTATCATTTATATAAGAATATCAATTTAATTAGATTTATTAAAAAAGACTTCCTTCTCTATTAAACAGTATTTCTCTCATCGTCACACATCGTCTTCGTGGATATGTAACTTGTCCTGACTTCAAACACCTTAACACACTACAATTGTCTAGAACAGAAAAGAACTGTATCTTTTCGACTGTTCTGTGGCATTCTTTCTATCATAATCCCCAGAATTTTTTGCCATCAGCATATGTAACAGATTGGCTCCACTGCTATAGATTTTATGACTACACATCAAAAATATGGTGCAGTGGCCCAACACCTAGCTCATGTTATGCTATGCAGACAAAGGGTTCATTCACAACAGCTTTGTTTATCGCGCTTTAATCCAACTCTAATTCATTTGCCTAGAAAGTCTGATTTGTTTGTGGAAGTGTGAATGCAAAATGTAACTAATGTGGGTCAAAAAAGTGAACTTTGGACCACCTAACTGCATATTAGTACACAAGCGGACCATAGATCTATAACGTACAGATATTTGATACAGATTTTTGTTAAATCAGTCAATATGTGGTGAGAAATAACCAACTGATTGTGCAGCGTTGTTTAAATAATGACTCTTTCCCACAGCTCCTGGCATCCCGTTTTCCGTTTGATGACCACTGGTTTGGCCTGTGTCTGTGCAAGCTGGTGCCTTTCCTACAGAAGGCCTCCGTTGGCATCACAGTGCTAAACCTGTGCGCCCTCAGTGTGGACAGGTCAGTCCTGTCAGACTCCTCAGTAGCACAAACATATGAAAAATATTAACCTTAATGTAAATCTGCTTGATATGCGGAGAAAGTGTAAAGGAAATTAAGTTTAAGAAAAAATATGTAATCCAAATGTCTTTATACTGATGTTTAACTGTCATGGTCATGTCTCCTCATTTGTAAAGATGCAACATATTTTTTTTTGTTCTTGAACAAAGTTACTAATTACTGTTCAGAATTTGTGCTATAGAAGCCCAATTTTTCAAAACAAATTATAAGTAATTTGATTTATTTGGCGCCCCTTTGTAATTAATCCTTTTTTCACATAGAGAGGAAATGCTTTGCTCAAGATTTATTTTTGCTTTTGGCTTATTTATATAAGAGACCACATAGAAAACATTCCTTAACAATGACAGGAAGACTAGATGATCACTTTTGGGAAAGCCATCGACTCAGTACTACTTATGAGTTTGTTCATAAGTTGAATTACAAAATATCCCTTTGCTCCTGTTAACCCCTCTTGTAGCAGTTGTTTATAACATCATCCGAAACCCATGGTAAAGAAGTGTACAATGCTTTAGAAATTAAACTGCTTTTATGGACACTTTGCTCCAGTTAGTAAAGAGATGACCGGATATTAGTAGATATTCTGGGGGACGCACAACCAAACCAAAATTCAGAACAAAGGAAAAACAAATAAGTAAACAAATAAAAGTTGTAGCTTCTTGAAAAATATTGCAGCTTTTTTATGTGGGGATGGAGGTTTTCTGGAAATAAGCACAACTGGCTGGTGAGTCCAAGATGCCAATCTCTGTTTCAGTTCACATCTTAGGGCACCAGAAAAATGTAGATGATGAATATTTTGGAAAACTGGAGAGTTACAAATGCCATCTGTTTATTACTTTGCACTTTGCAATTTCCTTTAAACAAATATAAAGCATTTTGCTCTAAAACTGTATTATCAACTAACATTTTTTGTTAGTCACCTAAAATGTTGTTTTAAACATCTTCAGTAGGAATTTTGGGTATTTGGTTTTGCAGGAAAAAAGCATGCTCTCCTCTCTTTCCCATTTTAATTAGTATCCAACATAAATGTGTCTATTATATTTATATATCGGGAGTGAAAAATTATTGGATACATAATGAAAATAATATTCTAATTATCTCATAAGGTCAGTTCATTTTTTTTTCCCACACACATTTCTCCTTTTTTTAGGTGTGAAGCTATGCTTCTGCACTATATGGCTTTACACATCTTTACATGAAGTGCTACTATGCAATATGTACACTTTGTGAAGTCAACTTTACTTGCTGTATTGATAGCCAGCATGCTAATGAGTTTGATATTGCCTTAAAATATGTTTGTAATGAATAAGTTATGGTCCTGAAGTGCTGTTGTTCATTGGCATGTCACTTAATGCACTATCCAGCTTCACAGATGCCGTAAGAGATTCAACCTTATCCAAAAGGCTCCGAGGTTCAACCAGCCAGACAGTTTTAATAACTTCCATTATGAGGAAGGTCCAGGAACTGTTCGGTTGCATTCAAAAGCACATCATCTCCATTTGTTCCTGGAACTGCATAGCAAATTTATTTGAGTACATATTACAATCTATTTTAGTCACCTTTGCATCATTTCACTGCTACAAGTAGAGGAAAAGGTGGATACATTTCCACTTAGTGAAATATAAATGCCGCCATGTTGTTCAACAGGGAAATTCAAATGTATCATGAAAAATATATTATTTTTGCCATAAAATCTTGATGCACGGTTTTACTAAAACATTTCGACAAGTGGTTTCCATTAATGAAACAAACAAGCAAACAATTTATTTAGTGCGTGGCAAACACAAGCCAACACACAGAGACCTCACTGCCAACATGGGCCAGCCTGTTTGGAGGCTTCACAAAAATATAAATATTAGATATTAAAAATAAACAATTGATCATCTCGCCTCATAAATTCCTAAAATTCTGATTGTCTGCTGACTGAGCATTTTGTTGTGTTTGGCATGCTGGCAGGCAGGAAGTCACTTTTGTTAGCTGTTGCATTTAATAAACAAATGGCATTTTTCAGTGCTGTTCATGAATTAGTGACTGAAAACGAAACTAATATATTATTTGCAGCTAAAATGGACAGAAAAATATAATTTATGGGAATTTAAAAGTTAAAGTTTAATCACACATCGTAGATAGAACACAATAATAGAATGGATATGTGAAGTGGTCATCCCAGGTTATTGAAACATTATAGGAAGCCCACATTCTCACAAATAAATTAAATCTTAATCCTACATTTCCAGTATTCAATTTTAAAATATCAGATTTCTATTCATCGATCCATTATTTTTCGTTCAGTCTTGTTCCTGAATAATATCTTTCAGCTAAATTAACAGAAGTAGTTTATCATGAATAACCTTTTGGTTATCTGTCAAAGTCTGACTTTCGTCTTTGCATCTGCCCGTCACACAGGTACAGAGCCGTGGCATCCTGGAGCCGAGTGCAGGGAGTGGGCATCCCTCTCCTCACCGTCATCGAGATCGTGACCATTTGGGTTCTGTCTCTCATCCTGGCCGTGCCTGAGGCCGTCTGTTTCGACATGGTCACCTTCAACTTCAGCAACACCACCATGCGCACTTGCATGCTTAATCCACAAAGCGATTTCATGAGGGTAAGCCATTATATTACCTTTTTTCTGTTTTCAATTCAACTTGAGCTTAACAGAAAAAAGTGGTATTTTAGTTTGCTGGTAACTTGACAGCAAACTAAAATACCCCTCAGATCAGTAAGTGATCTGAGGGGTGATGTTTTAACAAGTTGATTTTTTTTAAATATGTTTAGATTTTCTGGCCATTAATATAAATGCCCATTTTTTACATTAAAGAAAAAAATAAAAGCCCAACAGATAGTCATCATTTTGAGTTTGAATGTCATAGTTTAGACTTTCAAAGTCATAATTATGATGTGAAGCCATAATTTTGATATACAGAGACATAATTTTGATTTTCGAGGTTATAGATTCAAAGCCATAATTTTGAGGTAGAAAGTCAAAATTTTGACATTTAAAGTTACAATTATGAGAAAGTCTGTTTTGAGATCCAGTATCAGAATTTAGACTTTCAAATGTATAATTATGAAATTCTAAATCATGACAAGGAGATACTGGAGCAAGCCTCCAGAGAAAAACAGTGTGACTTTATGTCTCATAAAAATGACTTTGAAAGTCAGTTATGATTTTTACTCTTGCAATTATTACTTTTGTTCCTGTAAATATAGTTTGAAAAATCTAAATTTTATTATTTTAAATTTGATAATTATAACTTTCTGTTGCACTTTTAATTTTTGTCTTTAGTGAAAATGGACAGTGTACAAGGAAAAACTGAAAGATTATCAGAAAACATTGAGAACTATTTCTAAAAGATTACAAAGCTATGTGGACATGATTTAAAAAGAAATATAAATGGCATAAATGCTAGACACTTGTCTTTAACACTTACTTAGTCTTAAGCTGCTTGGAAGCAAAGTACACTGCACTTGCCAGTGGCGTAGAGTTTGATGCGTGGGAGAAGGCCACCCACCTCACAATTGTGCCGAGGCTCTGTGGTTCTTGGTTGTTGCAGCAATAAAAAAAAGGGGGAGATTTTCTTCATACTGCAGTTTTACCTCAACATTTAGTTTTCTGACCGAAGAGAAGCAACAGGAAACACCAAGTTCAGAGAGTTTAGGCTCTTTGCCTAAAGGATATCCATTTCCTGTCTGTGCCTCTTGTTGCACTACAAAACAACATTTTAAAATCCAGATTTGGCGTGATCAGCACTCAGCGATATGTCCACAAGCAAACAAACAAAGACAGATTTTGAGTGATCTCAAATGATTGGTAGTACAAAAATATTAAACTCAATTTAAGAATATATATTTAATTTTAAAATGTTTGCTACACTCAGAGGTACGTGTGGGCAAAGTTTTCTCCCTTAATAAGACACATTCACCAGATTTGGGTTCTACTGCTTCCTATGTTACACAACCTTATGTTACAGATGGATCCACTTACACTGGCACAGTTTCTACTCTGAGGTAGAAACTAAAACAGAGCATTTAAACACTTTTTATAGACCACTTTAGGTTGAAGCTGATTTAGTTAACATGCAAATAGCGAATACATTCTCCAACTGCTTTAAGTGCAGACTCCAGGAAACCACATTTCAACCTTCCTATAAGCTTAAATACAACCTTCCTTTAAGTTTAAATACTGCAACAACGGGCCCGTTAAGACAGAAAAACTCTCACTTTCTTCGAACATCTGAATTTCTAAAAAGAAAAAAATATCAAATAGCACAATATTTCAACAATTTTTTTCTTTGCCATTTGACCATTTATGAAACTAAAAAGCCAAGACAATGAAGCTCTAGTGTACAATGGTAGATATTTAAAATTTTGGGAAAATTGAACTGAAACATCATTGGACTGAAGAGACAGAAAGTCCAATCCTGCACTGAAACTACTTGAAGTGAGAGCTAACATGTTGAGTAGTGTCTCCATTATCTCAAAGACGTAATATTTCTTTGAAATGAGAGGTTTTTTTTTTTTTTAAATGGACAGCTGGCATGTGCATCAATGCATCAATGCAACACTGAAGCAATCAACTCCAACATTATGTGGTTGTTCAATAAACAACTGAAATTATTGCTATCCATTGCAATTAAATAAATAACATGAAAGAAAATGTGTAAAAAAGATATTTCAGTGTTGGAAAATAAACCAATTGAGACAATATTTTGAGTAAAGTCTCACTTTCAGACTTGAACACAGTAATGTTTCTTCCTTGTTCTCTCTCTTTGTGATTGTGGCCTTTCCACATGCCTGACACACATAATTGATTGCAGGCCAAGTGCAATTACGGGGGCCTTAGCCCTCAAGTAGCCACATGTGCTTTTCCACACACTCAAAACTGCTGTAATCTCTCCCAGATATCAATATAGTGCCAACTTCTGAGAATCTATTATAGTTTAATTGCTCGTTTTACTTTTTAATTCTCTACACCCTGCATGATATATGGGGTGGGGGTGGAGCAGTGGGGGGTATTTTGATTTAGGATGGCAAAATTCCCCCATAATGATCAATTTATGAGTGGGGTTATAAAGTAAAACGACTATTGTGTGAGAAGGCCAGACCAGATCTTCTCGGTTTTGAAGATAGCACATTTATCATACCTTTTCAGAACCACAGGCTTGTATTATACACTGCATAATTGGAACCAGCTTTGTTTGCTACTTCTGAGCAAAATTCCCATAAACTTCACTTCACATCGAAACAACAGCAACCAGATGGTGTTTTCTGGATATTGAAAAGAAAAGTGAGACATCTACTGTTCCACCATGTCACTGTGAATAATGATCAATTTTGACTTTCAGAAGCACTTAAATACAGTTTCAGGTGTAATTCATAGCTGCACCATGAACATAATTGAGTTAGAAAGTATTCACACCTGACACATTTAGTCCTCTGTTAATTAATCAGAGTTTGTTTTCAGACCTTTTGTGCATGTGTGAATACAATCAAGCAAATCCTGGTGCGGACCACACAACTGTACCACTTCCAAATGAATTCTAGTGCAGTTTGCTTTGGGTGTTAACACAGATTGGCCTTAATCCAGACCAACTACAGGAAATATACATCAGTAGGGTCTTCACGAGCCACTGTTGCCATCTTTCCTGATTCAGCTTGCAGCTGAATTTGCAGATGCCTTTCCAAAATTAATGTAACATCACAAACCTGTGTTGTATTAGCTATTCTTGACAAATATTGTTCTTCAGAAATATGTGCAAAAGAAATGGGCAGCACGCAGAACTTCCGAAGTTAGGTTTTTCCGGATCTGTGATCTGTCCCGACCCCTGTCATGTCTGTCTAACAGGAGCAATGTTTGTCACCTGTGTGGCTTTGCTTACAAATTTTGGTTCGGATGCTAAAAATCTCAATTTAAATGCAATCCACATCAAATGAAAAAAATAAAGTCTGAATTTAGTCCAGACCAAAGGACTTTTCTAGTATATGCCCTTAAAGCTCAGATAGCTACTCTTTGGGTAAGGATTTGTGTAAAACATTGGCTGCTGAGATGCTTTCAGCCCCACAGATACTCAATTCTAAGGTGACCAAACTACTGTAAACCTTGAAATAAATGCAGTTCAAATGTAACAGAGTCCATCACTGTGTTTGCTTCTCTCTAGTTTTACACAGAGGCAAAAGACTGGTGGCTGTTTGGCTTTTACTTTTGTGTCCCACTTATCTGCACTGCCATCTTCTACACTCTCATGACCTGTGAGATGCTGAACCACCGGAATGGCACCCTCCGCATCGCGCTGAGTGAACACCTGAAACAGGTTGGGCAATACTTTGATTTTGTCTTCAAATAAACTATGACTCTATGCCTCCTCTTTACAAGGTGGAACCTTATCTTGTGTTTCTCTTTGCAGAGGAGGGAGGTGGCCAAAGCTGTCTTCTGCCTTGTGCTGATCTTCGCCCTGTGTTGGTTCCCTTTGCACCTCAGCAGGATTCTAAAGAAGATGGTATACCGCCCGAAAGACAACATGCGCTGTGAACTACTCAGGTAATAACTGTGCTTAACCTGTTTTGGATGTCTGGATAGGGCTGTGACATTGTTTTGCATCTGCCTTTTCAGGCAGTTGTATTGCATATTTTTATGCCCTTAACAAAATTAATTATTCATTTGAAAATTACACTGTGTAAAAAAAAAAATAAAATTATCCAAAACATAACCTGTCCAGGATGTACCCTGCCCTCTCCCAGTGACCGCTTGACTTTGCAAGGATAAGTGGATACTGATAATAGATGGATGGATCTAAAACATTTTCAGTGTAACAAAAACAAAACTGAAAAATGTGTGGGGGCAACTATGTTTTGACGTCACAACTTTCACAAAAAATGAGTTGTCCAAGAGAGAATACTTCATGATCTTCAGATATGTTTATCTTTTCAGCTTCTTGCTGGTTCTGGATCACCTCGGTATCAACCTGGCAACAATCAACTCGTGTATAAATCCTATCATTCTATACTTTGTCAGCAAGAAGTTCAAAAACTGCTTCAAGGTGAGGTTCTCTCTTATTACACAAACACACATATATACACATACATGATTATGTTTAACACATAACCCCCACATCATGTTTGTTTTGAGCTAAACTGTTCTGTAACACAAACAGTGAACTCAATCCTCTTGTCCATGACTCAGAGGCCTCGTAGTGATGACATGCCATGAGCAAAACGCCAAAGCAGCCTGATGATATATGTAGTCACTTCACAGGCTGAGGTCACAGTCTGTAAATGTCTGTCAAGGGAATGTTACCCAAGATAAACCTTTGCCTGACTTTGGAGGTTAAAGGGCTTTGTGGGAACAAACAAGAGATAAGTCCACATATGGAAAAACCCATGGATAAATACAGCCATGCTAAAATGTACATTTTTCTCTCTTTTTATGTTTTCCAAGTCGTGCTTGTGTTGCTGGTGTTACTCTGACAACCAACTGAACAGCATTGGACTCGTGAATGGTACCAGTGTCCAGTGTAAAAGTCCAGAACCCAACAACCTCCACACTGACAAAAGTATCAGGAAAAACAGCAACTGATTGTTCTCTGGAGGTTTTAATGAGTTCAAAGCGCAAGTATAATGTAAATATGAAAATACAAATGTATATGAAAGCATAATTTGGACTCCGAGGAAACAAATCCATCTGGAAGAAAGAATATTTGGAACTGGAATACAAGGAACAAACCATGGAGTGAGTTTCCTGAATCTCGCAGAAGGGCCAAGCTTCCTGAGAACCCCCCCCCTGTGTTCCCACACTCACAGGCAGTGACACAGTAGCCTAAGAGGAAGAGAAGGATGATGAGGAAGAGGAGGAGGACTCTTTAAAGGGATACAGCTGAACTCTATAAATTAATCTATCAAGAGCCAAGCGTGCTGTTCCTGTAAAGGGCAGCACCACTGGGAAGGAGGCAACAAGAACGAAAAGGCTGTCTGCTGGCGGTCAGAGAGAACGATGTTGAGACACGTGTACATGCTGTTCCCAGAAGTTTGCTACTCACTGGGATTAATAACCAAACAGGCATGTTAATGACTCAAACAACAATAATCGTCAAGACTGAAGGTTTGCAACTTATTTGACTTATACTCACTGCATTTAGCTGGATACTGTTTCTGTTATATCCCTCAAGATTTTTACAAAAATAAAACTGTGGCAGAAGAATAATTTAAGTGTAATGTGAACACAGATCTGTGTATAGCAAAAGTAAAGGGTTACAAGATTTTGCAGTGCTAAGAATCTTCCCAAGTAACTGGCATAAATCTGCAAGATTATCACTTACAACCCTGTTATTTCTAAACTCTTTTTAAAGGCCATGTGTATGCAGTCACTTTTACAGCTTTTTATTTTAGTTTTGCGATTGTAGCTCATGCCAGTAATATTAATTTCCATGTATAAATCTGTGAAATATGTGAAAAAAGAAACAGTGCAGGTGAAAGTTGCTAAAGACAAAATAATGCATCCTGGCAACATTTCTAGATTGAATGTGAGCTCATATGGTGATAAAATTATGCTTTTTATAGCAAGTGTCCAGTACAAAGACGGAAGTTAGGAGAAATAATTTGTGAGAGGCAGAAGCTTGGAGATCTAATAGACAGGCACCCTGCACAGGGATTAAAAGTGTGCTATGGCAAGAGCAGCGTATCTATAATTCACCCTACTAGCAAATGGCCACTTGTGTCAAAACTAGCAAGTTTCTTCTGACTTTTTTTACTTTAACCAGCTATGACGTGGTTGCGTAAAAAAAATAATGGAAGCAGTGTTACCGTGTGCTTAACTCATGATTGTTTCAAGGACACCGCCAATAACGCCACTTACACTCCATAAGTCCATCTACTATGTGTCCCTTATAAACTAATGCTGGACATGTGATGGTTGAAAACCAGATCTGGAAGGAAAATACTAATAACAGATCAGATAGTAAGTGCAGTCAAACACTCAGTCATTTAGCTCAGACATTGAGAAAAAAAACTTGTCAGTGTGCAGCTAATTTTCCCTTTCATGGAAAATCTTTGGAGCAAGTGGTTATTGATTTCATTTGATAACGTAACTATGGTTTATTAGTTCATGTTTGTACTGAAAGCAAGCAAAAAATAAAACAATGCTTCTTTTATTGAGAGGAACTTTATGCTAACAAACGACGCAGCTGCCTGAATTGTTTGGTTGCTGAGTCTCCTTTAGCTATCTAGTCCTTGAACCTGACCTATACCAACTATCAGCTTTGGGTTGTTCCCTCTCTTGAATGTTGAATGAAGGTATTTGAACCACTTTAGCTACTTTTGGTAGGTGACCTAAAACCTGCCCTTGATTCTTTCATAAATGTACACCACTGTTCCTGCAACAAGAATACCTGGGTAAAATACAAGTGCGAACTCTAAACGTTTCTCTTTCTTGCCGATAAGCAGCAACACATCACAACATACTTCGGTTTTCCAAGAAAATAAACCATTTTCTGTTCAAATCGTTAAGAAATCTATACTGAAAAAAAGACACAAACTAGCTTTTTAATCACAACACTGTGAATTTTACCATAGAAATGCAACAGTAAAGGTCTCATCTAAGCTTGTATAACCAAATGAACATCAATCTCTTTAATATCTTCACTTTTGTAAAGTGTTATATCATAGTAGTAATATGTATTTTACTTAGGCAACATTAGCTTCATTATAATACCAGTATGCTACAGTCAAAAGATAATTTTGCTTAAAATCCATACAAGCACCAGTCAAAATAAAGAAATGTATGGTAATTTATAGGAGAAGTAAGCTTAACTAAAATATGGGTGGGTTGTGTAAAAGGAAACAAATAGCTAACAGTTATCAACCAGAATCATATGCAAAAGTGAAGGATTTGACTAATTATCAATGTTGTGCACAATGTAATTATATTTAGAATTTTTTTGATTCAATACAAGTACAGTGAAAACCGGTAAATCTTGCAAGAAGTTAGGGATCAAAACCAGCTGTAAATGGCTGAAACACTGGAAACCCTCTTTAAAAATTTAATAGTACAAACACCAAATATATCTTAATTTGCATTTTATTTTCCGCTCCGAGGGTACAGCCAATCATTGCCAAGGAAGATGAAAGTGGTTCCTGGATTGGCTGCTTTGCAAACAAGAAATAGTGTATCAAATAGGTATTTCAGCTTCGCCAGTTGCATTTTTCTTCTGAAATTTTTTTTCTACAAAAACAAAATAATAAATCCAAGAAAAGCTGAATGCTCCATAAATACTTTGGAGTTATGTTCCATTGAAAAATCTGCAAGTAAAAAAAAACACAAATAGGCAGGGGTCCACTGTACTTCAAGACAAAATAAAGCTTTACATTCTGGCCACTTTAGCTACAATTTCAACATGAGACTTGGAACAAATACTCACCTAATTAACACTAGAGCAAAACATTAATGTTTTCTGTAGTAATACTACTCCAGTCAAAATAGCTTCCTTAAACACTGTACATATACTTATATTTTCTTTCATTGATATGTGAATAAATGCAAACCTGTGAGTTTGAATGTATACTTGCATGAACGTGCGCCATTACTTGCACACCTTGGGTGTTTTGCACACTTGTGTACAGAAGAACAAGCAATGTCTTTTAGCTGAAGTATTACTTTTACCACTATTCATCAAAGTGATTTGTGATAACCTGTGATCAGTAATGTGTTTTCATTGTTTTACATTCATGTCAGTGATGCTGCTTAAACCAGTAAATCGCTTTTCTCTTCCAACTGATTCACTTGTTATTTTATGAAGATGTCATGGTGGTTTGTCAAAGAAATCAAAGCGTCTTTTCAGTTTCTCATCTGTGTCTGTGTGAAAGAGGCGTCTGGGAGTGATTTAAAGCACACTGTGACCTACTCCGAAACTGAGCCCTTAGGGTTGCTAATGTCAGCAGAGAGGATGTGAACCGCTTGGATGGTGGGAATTCGATACTTGTAATTCACTTCACATTTCTCCCACCCAGACCAAAGTTTGACCACAGAAAGGTTTGCATTAGTCTACTAATGTCATAACAGCATATAGCATGCCTCTGAAACCGAGTAACAAAGAGATAAGAACTTTTCTTTCTAGAAAATAGTTTTCTAGACACTTTTTGAATCTACTTTAAGTGTTAAGCTTATTTCTATATTATTTTTCTCTCAAAAGGAGACATTTAACAGCACCATGTATGTCACCTATTGGTAAGCCAGCAGGTCGTTGTAACAGTTACTTAATCAGACTTCGTTTTGGACATGAACCTCAGCCAGGTCACAAACATTTTGTTCATATTGTTCATATAAAGTCATTCATTTATCTTATCGCAACCCTGGAGGACTTGTTAATCAAAACACTGGAAATCACTGCTTTGTAGTCCATGATTAAAGGAGGCACAGAGGAAGAATAATAAATAGACAAATAAATATTATTAGACTGAAGCATTGGAGCAAGGCTGGACAGAGGTGAAGGCGAATGCTCCGAGTGTGAGAAAAGCCTAAGGAGAGGGAGAATGATTTATTTCTGCAATTTGGTGGGAACCTTGCTTCCTGCCAACAATGAATTGAAATAAACCCAAAAACAAATAACAGGGGATCTCAACAGGCCGCAGAGCTTCTCTGTACAAAGCTCATAAAGATTTGGTGGTTGTTACAATAAATTTGGGCGACAGCAATGAATGACAGCTGTACAAAATAAACAATTAGGCCCAAACAGGGATGATGCTGTGTAACATGCCTATTTTAGCTCTTTATTTGGAAGATGTTTGGGGGGGAAAGAAATGCTGTATCAGCACATACTTACTTCACATTACCACAATCTCAGCTACAAAGAGCCAAAGGTGATGGAGCGCATAATGTGAGGAATCCTTTTCCTGTCGTATCTATTGCAGATCAGTTAAACTTTTAAACTTTGTAGCCATTGTTATAAATATATTCAGTTGATAACGTCGACGTTTGAATGTGAAACATTTTGCTACTAGTCAGGAATTTGGCTTTAATTTAACAGATTTATTTCAGCTGATTTTGGTGTAAAATCTAACATTAACCATAAATAAAATAATAATGTTTGAAATATGTCATCTGAGTCATAATATTGTCCAACAACTGGTTTGGTTTGACTGTGAATAACTGTAAATAATACTGAGGGAAAATATTAGCAAAATTAGTCATTTCTAAAATGACCAAGTCTGAGCACCATCTGATTATCAGGTAATACCCAAATAGTTTAATCAATTTCTCTCAAAAACAGATGGATTTATAAAGAATAATTCAAGTTGAAATACTTTAATCATTAAGACAGTTAAAACTACAGCAAAACATGGAGAACAGGCTCTCTTGAGATTAGCACACTATGACTGTAACGTATATAGGAGACAGAGGGACGGAGGGGGACCTGTTGTTGTAACCTAAACATAAGAGACATGAGTCTCAAACTTATCTCTCTTTATCTATTTATCCTGTAGAGGATGTGAAGCAGCTGGACAGAATGTGGTACTTAAAATAAACTGGGAATGTTACCTCTCTAGAGAACTAAAGAGGCTACATGGGGCACTTCAAGGACAGAAACAGAAAGCTTTGTCCACATTAACTTTTTTTATTTTTACTGCTCCTAATTTACAAATGATGCAACTGATTTGAGGTTTCAGCATTCTACTTTTTCATCAGACTCTTTTCACATACACCAAAATACAAGCTATCATCCGCGGTCTTGTGTCGTCTTTTACAGTCTCTTCGGCTAACAGCTTAGGATTCATATCTGCGGACCGACACGACCGTGGGAAAAGGTTGACTGTGTTTGAACCATTTCTGTCACAATTTGGCCAATCTTATCCTGCTGAAAAGTGTGATGAGAAGCCAGTAAAGTTTTTCTGGCACAGTCTAAAAGTTTTATTTAAAACGTCCTGATACTTCAAAGGGTTCAAAATGCCATTCGCTTTAAAACAAGATTTCCCAGGGCCTTTACGAGGGGAGGAGAGAAAATATTATTTCCCCCTGCCCTTAAGTTAACTCTGGACTTATTTATAGATCTAAAATATTTATTTATTCATTTATGTTATATTTAAGTCACATTTAAATTATTTATAATTTCAGACCTGTGTTATATATTTCATACTCAAAAATGATTCTATTTATATTTGCAAATATTCAACACTTTGGATGGGAGTAGCTTGTCAACAAATGAGCCATTTTTCCTTTGGGATCAACGGATGGATGTCACATTATATTTTTATCCCACAGAAGAGGGAAGTCAGCAACTACTAAAAGTTCCTATAATAGATATTCTTCTGATCAGCTGAGAAATATATTAGACATAATCATCTGTTAACAGTTTAGAATTAAATACATTTAAAAGTGCCAGTGTAACATTTTTTTTATTTTTCATGTTCAATTAGGTAACTGCTATGAGAAGTGCAATTCATGCCAAGGATTTTTACACTTAGCTATCTGACAGTAAACACATTTAAAAAAAAAAAATCTCACATTATTCTGTGAAGAAAAATCACTTTCAAAATGACGAGACTGATTTAGCTGAAAGGTAAGGATGTATTTTTTTTTTTAGCAACAATCACGTTTTGACATATTAACAAGGTTCACCTCCCCGATTTCTCTTCTGTTTTTGTTCCAGAATAACATCTTGAATTTGACTGAAACATTCCCACTAAGTCAGAACATTTCCCAACCAAAAAAGGCCGACATCTTAAAAATAAATACACAACTGTTTAAAAATTGCTGCGTTTTGTAAATGTTTAAGGAAGGAGGTGCAATTTAGTTGATAGATTGTGTCATGATTTAGACAGGATGTCTCCTCCTTTTGCTCTACATTGATTACTGTTATTCTTTAGACCCATCCATTCTCTTTATCTATTTATGCACATTTCCTACAAGACCCGTCCTGCAGGAGCTCCTATATGATTCAGCCAGACGTGAAGGCTGCCACATCCTTCATGCCAAAATGTGCATGTAGGTTCGATCAAATGCAACATATGTTTATCTACCCTACCCTTAACGTCGCTGTACATTGTGTGCCACTTCACACTGACAATCCCTCCGAGCCATCAGCCATGGACTTGTGGAAAGGACCATTTCTAATTTATAAAAGCCAAAAGGATCGATTCAAAATTCATGAACAATCTGTCCTGCAACAACCAGCGATTTCAGTGACTGTGGGGCTGAGGAGATGTGGTGCAACAGTAAGGAAAGTTCTGCCTCCCCTCATATTGTATAAAACTGTGCGTGCAAATGTATTTTTGCATGCACAAAAAGGAAAACAGGCTGTCGGTATGTTCAAATTGCACAGCGAATGCTCTAGAAACCTGTATATTCTAAGCAAAATACTAAAAGTGACTAAAAAAAGTCACAAAGTTGAACATTGTCATGTTGTCAAGTATATAACAATATATATTTTTACTTTAGTTTATTATATGTCCAAACATCTTGAAAACAACATCTAATTTTGTTTTATTTTTTTAAGTTCTAAACCCAAAGTTCAAGCTAGCCAGTTTGATGAGTATGTTTGTGTAATTTCTTATTCTCTGTTTGTGCAACTGTGCAATATATAAAGGTTAAGATAAGGATAGTTTAATTGTCTCAGTTATAAATGAATGCTGATAGAATATGAGGCCAACCAATGCGGTGCTGTTCTGATCCCCTCTTGGCCTTTACAGAATTATATTTAGCTATTAAAATCTTATTTATTTAGTTAGGTGAACAGAAATGCTTTAAAAAATAAAACAAAAACTGCCGTTTGCTGATATTATACTGGGCCAAGTGTATTAAAAAAAAAAAGATTTAGCAATAAAACAGTCATACTGTCACACAGATCTTTTAAGTAAGCAATACTCTTTTGTTGTTGTTGCCAGCTTTAAAAAATATTTTAGGCATAATTGTATCCAGATCAAGAATGAATAACAACAACAACAACAATAATAATAATAATAATAATAATAATAATAATAATAATAACTTAAAATGTTTCTCTTCATACCCAGAATTCACACTGAGAAAAGAAGTTTATTCAATGTGAATACCAGGATTTAAAAATATGCTAGAAACTTAGAAATGCCGGATGTTTTTTTATAGTATAAATACTGACATCACAGTGCCATCTAGTGGTTTCATGCAATAAATGAAACACAGGCGCAACGTAATTTGACAAAATGACTGGGTTTAGTCAATTTTCTACAGCCGGTGTCAGAGCCGGCAGAAAGGGAGGTGCTTACCTCTAATGAAGCAGAAGAGGTTCACTGGAAGAAGGTGGTGTCATCTTCAATCTGAGAAGTAGATCAGAAACAGTCCAAGTTTAAAATGTCATTTCACTTGTTCCTAGGACAAACATATTACAATGACAAGAGTACAAGAAGCTGCTTGTAGCTGTACAGCAAATGTCATTCTGAAGATTCCCTGATTTTGCCGAAATTGTAATGACTGCAAATTACATATATCAAACAGTCTCAGGTCACATAACCTCATTAAATTCATAATGAGGATATGTGAAAATTCTGTATTTTATAAACTGAAATAAAACAAATAACACAAGTACAAAGAAAGAGAAAAAAATCTGACATGAAAAACCCTTTTTCAAAAGTATAAATAATAAAAGTTATTATTTATACCACCATGGCATGATGGTCAAGATGAACAGCGCCATGATCATCATCTACAGAAGACCCAAGTATCATTTGCAGGAATATTCTCAGTTTCACAATCACTGATGGTGCTATTATCATATAACAACTATGAAGTTTCAAAAGCACGGCAAAGCTTTCGTGCTGAAATGCAGGAGAATTTTCATGATCATCAGGATCATGATCATCAAGTTTGTTTGACATGCTTGTTTTGCAAGCATGTCTCTAAGGGTAGGTCTGGGAAGTGAATACATATTTTAGGCCATCGTTAATGCAAAATTAAGCTGACAGAGTGATATCTCAAAACTTTTCATAAGGTGTTTTAAAATCGAGCTAACAAAGAGAACATAAGGCCATTCATCAAGCTGAAAAGAATTACAGTCCAAAAATAATAATGGAAAAACACATTCTTACAGTCTAAGAATAATACTGGAAAAAGAACAGCACCCTTTCCACAAAAAAAAGTTCACCAAGTGCACAAAAACAAAACCGCAAAATAAGCTAATGAAACTGCTGTCGCCATTTTCCCAGACCAGACTGGTTTGGTACTGCAATATTTGACAACTAACTAGTTATGTGAACCACTCTAGAAATAAGTACTGTCCGGGTGAACCCTGAAAAAAGAAAAGAGAGCAGCAGACTTACCATAGAAAAAAAGGAAGAAAAAAACTTCTGGCACACAATCAAAACAGTGAAGTCTAGGCGAGTGAAACTGCCGCCGCCATTTTGCCTACCAGTAAGTAAGAAAGACCAGACTGAGGTTGGTGCAGCAATATTTCACGATTAACTATGTGAACCCCTATAGAAATAACTACCTGGCAAGAATATCACTGGAAAACAAACATAAAGAGCCTCACACTTGTCACAGAAAAAAGTATATCACACAAAATCAAACCAGTCAACCAGGTGTATTTTTACTCTTAAAATAGAATATAATTGAACAGTAACTTACTGAAAAAATTAAGATACGATTGGTTTTAAAAGAAAAGAGGAAGTCTAGTGGCAAAATTATCCCAGTAATCGTCCGAAGTGTGAGCACGCTGCTTCTTCATTGTCGTCTGCTTCTTTTCTTGATGTTAATAGCGATTAGCAAACATTACTGCTACCAGCAGGCAAGGAATTAAAATAACTGTAATTGTGCAGGAATAACAAGAAACACAATTTTAAAAATCAATAAATTTCGTGGAGAGACGATACGACTATACAAAGGAGTTCTTTGTAGTGCTTAAGGTTGTTTGGAAAGTTTTGTAAAACTAATTTTATAAAAGAAAGGAAAACGGTCAGATAACAATCAAACAATGGTCAGAAGTGTGCACTTTTTATAACAAGAACAAAAAATAGAAATTTGGTAAATAAATAAATAAGTTTTAAACGTTTTAAGAATATAAAAACTTTTGGTGAACATCAGGTCCGAATATTCTAGGTTGGACTTTCAGACTACGTTCACTGGACGTCGTTCAAAACATCGTTTGCTACCTGGGAAATAATTAATTGAGTTGCATTTATTATTAAGTAGAATTAATAATAAGACGTGCTTATGTAACACTTTCAAATATTTATATTTGATCAAATTTATTTGAAAAAAGGATTAGTAAGCAGACAGAGACTTTCTTCATTCGGCGAACCGACAACGAGCGGACCCACTCAGTGTCCAATCAAATTGAATGGCGGAACTGTAACCAGAGAAACCCGGAAGTGTATGTTTAGTTACGGTTACTTCTTGATAATAAACTTTTAGTACCTACCAACGTCAACTTGCTTTAAAGTCTGTTATTGTTAAAAAAGAAAAAAAAAATACGATGATTCTGTTGTTTTTAATCCGACGTGTTTATTAGTCTGTAGCTTTAACTCGTCCAGGAAGCATGGATCGTTGATCGGTTTGTTTACATGGTGAATCAGCTGACGAGCTAACGTTAGCAAACTTGAGTCACATGAGTTGTTAATAAAACACCAGTTGTATCTTCTTAAATGAAACGCGGAGTTAGAGAAGAACTTAGCGTGTAGATGTAGAATAGAAAGATTTGCTAGGAAGGCACTAAGTGAGACATTTGGGGTATGTTAATGGGAGACTAAAGCTGCTACAGAAGGTAAAGGCGTTAGCTACAGGTTCCTGTGTTTGTCATCGGATCAGGGGACTGTTTTAAAGGCCCTGTGGTGGCTTCATGACAAGATGCCTTGCTCCTGTGGGGACTGGAGAAGATGGATTCGGCCGCTGGTCGTTGTGTTGTATATTTTGTTGCTAATTGTCGTCTTACCGCTTGTCATCTGGGAGCTACAGAAATCTGGGGTAAGTTCATTTTCATTGTTATATGCAACACGTAATGGTTATTGTGATACAAAGACTTAAGAAACATATTTAATAAACACCAGATTAATATAGTTGTATGTTTTTAAACATGGGCTATTGTACCTTTTTACTGTTCAGCTCTTTATAGAGTAACACCGGTGTAATTAGTCAGTCAATCTGCTCAGGTAGTCAGCACCTTAATAGACATGCTGCGTGTTTTCTGTTGTGTTAAACACAATTAAGTCAAGTTCATTTGTGCAGTACATGTCATCAACAAGGCAGTTCAAAGTGTTTTACATCATAAAAACATTATATTGTCATCAATTATTAAATAAGTAATAACCATTACATTTTGTCAAATATTGATCAATGATCCAGTTATTACTAATCAAAGATAACTCTAATCAGGTTTAACCTTTTTGCAACAGGAAATATTCATAAACTTTCACATTTGTCTTTTTCTTCTGTGAGGAAGAAAGCCCTGTTTCAGTCAGTTGATTGACAGGTGGTGAGCTCTGTGCTGATTTTATGCTCCATACAGCCGAACAAAACTCTCTGGTTACACCAACTCTTTCTTTTGAATTTATTTTAAATGGTTTTAAAATTGAGGAAGATTATGTGTTAAAAAGCTTATCAATTTTTTATGTGAAAGTTTTCCAAAACTCTTTATCCTTTGAAGCTCGGTAATCAGCTGATGGCAAGCTGTTGGGTTGTTAGTCTGTATGTTATGAAAACTGACCCAAATGAAAATTTGACACACTGTAGTTATATTTATGCAATTTTCTTCATCTAATAACAGGTTGGAACTCACAACAAAGCATGGTTCATTGCTGGGATTTTTGTTTTCATGACCATACCTATATCATTATGGGGCATTCTCCAGCATCTGGTGCACTACACCCAACCAGAGCTCCAGAAGCCTATTATCAGGTGAGTCATGTCTGCTACGAAAACCCAATAAAGTATTGACGTTTTTAACAATATTTTTTACTATTATCACAATTTTTTTTATTATTTTAGGATATTATGGATGGTCCCAATCTACAGCTTGGACAGCGTGAGTCAAATAATTTTAAAAAAGTGTTTTTATTTGACATGCATAGTATGCATGTCAAACTGTGATTATAAGAATAAGAAGTATGACATTCTCTGCAGAATTGCCTGAGGCAGTTGTCTTTTATTTTTTTCCAGTGGATTGCGCTAAAGTACCCCAGTATAGCAATCTATGTGGACACGTGCAGAGAATGCTACGAGGCCTATGTCATCTATAACTTCATGACTTTCTTGCTTAACTACCTGGAGCGTCAGTATCCCAGCTTGGTGATGATGCTGGAGGTCCAGGAGCAGCAGAAGCACCTCCCACCGCTCTGCTGCTGCCCACCTTGGCCAATGGGAGAGTGAGTTCCATTAAAACAAAACCAGTTTTACAGTTGTAACAAAAAAATATGGTGCTTCCCACTGTGATACTATTAGTTAAAGAATAGATTAGATTTAAATTGTGTCTGAACAATTGGTATTTTTAAAATTTAATTGTCTTATTCGACTTCCAGGTCTTTTCTCCAACATTTCAGTTTAGCAAATTCATTTTTTTTGCTTTGCGTAATATAAAGCATACATTATTTTTAAGAATTTTTCAGGCTCTGTTGGTGAAAATTCAGTGATTTTACCAGATAGCAGAGTGCACCAGGAAACTAACTATTTAAAAACGTGAAGGCATTTTATTAAGTAATCATAAAGAAGAGTAAACAGCTCTTTAAGCTCTTTAAACAAGTTTGTAGTCTGGTGATTTTCCACAATGTGACGAAGGAACGATGTCAGTAACTTTAAGAGAGACATTAAGAACGGCAGTCAATCAATCTTCGAAAGGTCATAAAGGCAATTCCAGAAAATTTTGAATGCAACAAAACTTTGGTTTAGTTGGGCTTATTGCAGCCACACTTTTCAAGTAGTAACCATGAACTTATCAGTTTGTTATAATCTTTATAAGGTCATCCATGTGACTACTGAATTTAACTGAATAGTTTGTTGTTCACGTCAGACAACAGTTCACACTTACTGAAGATCACCTGACTTTTTTTCTGTAATATTTAGATTTTGTATGTGAAACATTTATATTTTCACATACAAAATATATGTACGTGAAAAGTTGCTACGGGCTAAAACTTTTCACGTAGCATTTGCTGATACATTTATTTAATTTTATAATTTCTGATTCAGTTTGAATATTTCTCACTTTGCGTTTCTGATGGTTCACAACAGTGAACCCGTCGGTAGTTTGGCCTCGTCTTCAGTAACTTCTTCTCTTTTCTCGTTTAACCAGGGTGTTGCTGTTGCGATGTAAACTGGGAGTCCTGCAGTACACGGTGGTAAGACCCGTCACAACAGTGATCGCTTTGTAAGTAAATTCTAATTTTGTTGCACCCTGTTTATGCTTAACTCAAATTATTTGGCATGTGATATAGTGATAAATAAATGCATGTGTTTCTTCCTAGGATCTGTCAGCTGTGTGACGTTTACGACGAAGGCAATTTTAGCTTTAAAAATGCCTGGACATACCTGGTTATTTTCAACAACATGTCACAGCTGGTAAATATGTTGCTGTTATTTCATATAATTGGCTGTATGAAACTTTAGGTTTTTGTTGACATTTCTCATTTTGTTCCAGTTTGCAATGTACTGCCTGGTTCTGTTCTACCGGGCTCTGAGGGATGAGCTGAGCCCCATCAAACCAGTGGGGAAATTCTTGTGTGTCAAAATGGTGGTGTTTGTCTCTTTTTGGTAAATCTCTCCTCATTGCTGATATTTCATGTCAATGTATAGGTAATCTGTATCTGTTTGAGGAAACTGAGGCTTTGTAAATGTTCCCAGGCAAGCTGTGCTGATTGCTTTGCTGGTAAAAGTGGGAATAATCTCAGAGAAACGGACCTGGGACTGGCAGAGTGTGGAGGCTGTTGCTACGGGCTTACAGGTAGGCCAACATTGTTAAAACGCAGCTGAAATACCTAATTATTTAATAATGTTGTGAAACAAACCAAGCTGCATTGTTTCCTTCAGGATTTCATCATCTGTGTCGAGATGTTTCTCGCAGCCATCGCTCATCACTTCAGCTTTACCTACAAACCTTACATCCAGGAGGCAGAGGAGGTCTCCTGCTTTGACTCTTTTATGGCCATGTGGGACATCTCAGATGTCAGGGCGGATATTTCTGAACAAGTTCGTAATGTTGGTAAGTCCTTCATGTTCGCTGATGTGCAGGTGCATCTCATTGAACTAGAAAATTATGAATCGGTTAATTTATTTCCATAACCTTATTCAGTGTTATAGCTCATCACATAAAGTGTGATGATATATTTCAAAAACAATTTTGCCAAATGTTTTGATTAAAATGTGATTCACTGCAGTGAGTTAGTTAATTCCATACCTTGCAATTAACACAGAGATTGATTCTCACCACTAATTAATATACAAGCAATAAAAAGGGATTTTTAGTCCAGGCACAGGAAAAAATGTGAATGTCATGAACAGTTTTCATTACAGAAAGTGAGACTCATCTATTCTATAGATTCATTACATGTTACGTAAGATATTTCAAGCCTTTAGTTTTTGTAATTTTGATGATTATGTCTTACAAAGAATGAAAATCCAAAATGTACCAGAAAGTTAAAATATTGCATAAAATCAATAATAAAAAAAGTAAACAGAAATATCAGGCTTCTGAAAAGTCTGTTCGTTTTACTCTGAATAGAGGACTTTGGCTCACTGATCAACAGTTCAGTTTTTCTCCTCTGCCCAGGTAGGACACTGCTGGTGTTATCTCTGTTTAGGAGGAGCTTATCACTACCAATGACAGATGGAGCCAATTTTCTGGATTAATGTGTGGGCAGAGTTTCTTTAAGCACCAACCCCAGTCAAACTCTCTGGAATAAAGTCCTTATTAATGCTGTTTATTGTAGTAGTAATGCATGTGTGGACTGGATGGGTTGTTTCAGACATCTGGGAAAAATTTAATGTCAACTTTCCAAACCTTGAAAACATCTGTCTGAAATTCATTCATTGGATAAATGGATAAATACACTTTTAGGGTTGAATTAGTGAAATACATTCACTGAGATGCACCTTTCCTTCAGACATCTTTGGAAACAAGCTTCGTAAAACCCTTAAATGTGTTTTTTTTTCTTTTTGTGGACTCGTTTCCAGGAAGGACAGTCATGGGTCGCCCAAAGAAGTCGTATTTTGGCGAGGCGCAGAACGACGGCGAGCGTTCTGGGCTTCTGTCTTCGGCGTCTCAAGACACCATCACAGAAGCTGCAAGCAACCAAGGTCAGTACGAGGGGCTTGGAAGAACCCTCACACCGCATTCCTTATCAGCGCCGGCAGGGTTGGACTCGGCTGTGTGGGAAGAAGGTCATGAGGCTAGAACTGACTCAACCCAAGATAATGCAAGGATGAATCACACCAAAGAACCAGAAGAGGCGGATCTCATAGTCATCACATAGGTTGGTCTATTGTCATATGACTGGGCAGGTCCCAGGTCCAAAGCTTAGGCAAACAAATGACACTAAAGCTGATTAAAATCAGCAAGACGTTTTTCAGCCAGTGAAAAATGAAAAGGACCTCTCCGTTAATGACAGCTGTATGAATGTTCTATCGAAGGTTGGGTCTTGCATGGCTTATTGACACGCATTTCACTGTTTTATGTTGTATGAGAAAAGAGAGAAAAAGCTTGTGCTCAAAGTTCCCACAATACATCCATTATAGCCGTTAAAAAGCCAAGAGCATGTCTGAACCCAGGATTGTTTCTGTAGCCTTTCAAATCATTCTCTCTTAGCAATGTCTTTATATGAAGTCTGACAGATGAGCAGCTTTCAAATGTTCTTTTTATTGGGATGTTCTTGAGTTGCAGGGCTTAACGGCATTCAGGAGGCTACATTACTTAAGAGAGTTATTATGTAAAGTTGACCTTTAAGTGCTTTATATCATGTTATATTTCCTCATCAAAAACATACCCAGAATGTTGTCTTGACTCTTTCATACATGTTTGAGCAATCCTTGTGTCTCCCATGGCAACTATTCAGGGGTGCCTAAATGCTTAGTCATACAAAGCTCCACCTATTTAGCTTAAGCTCCTCCCCCTCAAAACTCTTCTATATGTTTGCAACTGCAGTTAGCAAACATATGTGTCTGCTGAGCTTTTGCTAACGATTTCTTAGTGAAAAACTTCACAGAATGATTATAGACAATATAATGAAGGAGAATTATTGTCATGATGTCCTGAAGGTGAGCCGTTAGAGTAGGAGCTTCTTAAAGAGACAGAGGCCAATTTCAAGGCGTCAAATTGCAAAGTCAAATTTCTTTTAAGTTATTTTTGATATGTACAGCATTTTTAGACCTGAAGGTAACATTGTTACTTGATTTTGCTTTAAAATGGCACTATGTGCTTGAAAACTACATAATGCCCCTCCTTTAAAACACATTGATTTTTCCAAAGCTAAAATATTTAGCTTTATTTTATTTTTTAAAATAAAAAATGTTTCCAGATCAAAAGAATCAAAGAATGAAGTAAAAAGGCAACATTTTTCTCTGTGTATTTCTCTGTGTATGCAGACTGTTTGCTTGGTTATATTAGATCAATGCAAGATGAACACACTCAGTGTGTACTGCATTTTATAATGGTGTCAAATGTGAGAACATACAGAACTCAACTTCAAGTAGTACAATCAGCTCTCTGTAGGTCAAATACTGTAAATGCTTTAGTCTGTACAACTAACTTCTGATTCACTTTTCCACCCTGGATCAAAAAATCCATTGATTTTTTTCATTAGTTTAGCAAATATGAGCAACACCAAATAATTTTTTTTTCATAACTACATCTTGAATAGATGTTTTTCCCTTTAATATTTTAATTATTTTTCCACTAATATGGTGATTAGAACGTGGATTTGTTCATGTCTGCTGACAACATTATTTTTAAAATAACATACAACAACTTGACGTCTAGAATCCTGAGCTCATGCATGTTGTTGCCTTTTTTATATATATGAACCTTACTGGAATATATCATATCTGATGTAAATACTACACTCATGAAATGTAAAATGTAAATATCAATAAAAAAATGACCAAAAACTAGTTTTTCATTGTGTATTAAAAAATTCCACATGCATTGGTGAATACACTGCAAAAACACAAAATCTTACCAAGTAAATTTGCCTTGTTCCACTGGCAGATTATTTCACTTCTAACTCAGAGCTTTTCATCAATACTAAGAAATTATTCACTTAAAACAACCTCCTATATGATTCTGAAAAGTTACTTGTAAGTTAGTTTTGTCCTATTTCAGGTGTACCAACATATTTGCAGTAGATATTAGACCAAAAATACTTGGTAAGATTCTGTTTTTGCAGTACAGTTTTCATAATAAACACTTTAACATCTGGGTCCATAAGGACAATTTCAATACCACAGTACATTTTATATGTACTATGAAATTAGTCATACATGAATATTACTAGAAAATTCTATCGCAGTTCCGTCACAAGGGCACTTAAAAACTTTGTCATGCAGGTCATTGCTAAAAAAACAAACTACAGCTTAATATTTTCTTACCAGAATAAACAAAATGTGTCACAATAGGGTTCCTGCAGACTCTGTAACAATGGAGCTCTCCTAAAAATGTATAAAAGGATGGTACCACATAGGTTTTAGTCCATCTGCACAGGAGCGTTGTCTAAATGAGCGGAGATGGAGATGGTGCTCTTGTGCAGCCTCACAGCCAGACGGATCCAGTCTCCAGCTTGGACTTGCAGGGGATCCTGCAGAACGGCAGCGGCCTGCTTCCAGTGGGAGTTCCGGCTGAGGGTGCTGACGCTGACATCCGGGTCCAACTGAATCTGGTACCAGAAGGGAACCGCAGTAACCCTGCCTCCACAGGTGGCCTGCACCTGTGTGGGATAGGAATCAGTGGAGAGTAATTTCACTATAAAACTGTTGTTTTGGGATAAAAAGCAACAAAAATAAATGACTCTCTTCACACCTCAGGCCGCATCAATAATGCATGTTTTACCTTGACTTCCCTCTCAATGTAGTTTTTGTTGACATCCATGAGGTCCAGAACAAAAAGCTCCAGAGCATCACTGAGATGTCTGCACTCCAGAGTGGAGAAATCCAAGAAGACATGAACCGGAACCTGCAAGATGTGACATTTCATTTGAAAAACAAGGAGCAGGTTAGGATGTATGAGCTTTCTCTAATGCACATGGGAGCAAAATTATACACAGGGCTGGTAAATCAATAACAATATAGAAACCAATTTAAATACATCTTATTATTTTTGATACAAACAGTGAGTAAACATCCAGCTGGTCATTAAAGTTTAAGTTGCCAAGAAACATTTATCCAAATATTAGTAGGGGTGTATGTATATATTTGAACCCAAAATCTCCAAATGAATATAACATTCATACAGAGGAGGAATGCATGTAAAATCCTTGGTCTTGGGTGTTGTTTCAGATTATAAGCATATTGTTCATGTAACTTTCTCTAATGAAGCAAAGCTGTGTATTAGGTGATAGTGGGGCTTAAATGTGCCTATCATTGATGGCTTCAAAGAGAAGACATCTGCTAGAACAAAAAGCCGTCCCCCATGAGAGGTCAGCAGAATTACGAGCACAAACATGGCGCTGGAGGAAAACTGGGATTTCCAGACCAAATAAAGAAAAAGAATTTGTAGGAATTTGGCAGCTGGGAAGCACAAATCCAAGAGGAGCAACAAAAACACAACTCTAGACATCAGTATTCTGGGAGAATTGCTTGCTTAACTGGAAAAGGCATTAGTTAAAACATGTTTTACTTAGGATATTACAGTGCAACAGTCCATTTACTTAGAGTGGTGTTAAACCAACCACAGAAAATCCAGTAAATGTTCAATAATATGTGAATGCTGATTATTCAACTGTTAAAAAAAGCATGTAATAATGTAATCTGGTAGTACTAAGGGATTACTGAGCACTTCCTAACATCTGCTCTGTCTTAAGGCACTATAAATAAGGTAAAGAGTCAAATCAGATATATACCCTAAACATGTTTTAAATGGGATTATTAAAATAGCTGCAGCAATAATTTCCATAGTGCAGTAATGTTACATCCCCAGGAGGAAATGTTTTGGTTATAGATGCATTAAGAAGTTATCATTTTTGAGTTTGTTTCATAAGTTCTTATAAAAATCTGTTTTTTATATCTATAATTGACTCTTAAAAGTTACTATTTGCAAGCTATGCTACCTTCCTTTCTTCATTTTCCATATTTATACAAAAAAGGTCAAATCATTCTACAAAATTGTGTTTTGTAATAAGAGGATTCACTTTGTTTTAAAATCTGAAAATAGAAATAAATTTTAATTTCTTTTTGTTAGTTTTCATAAAAAAATTTTTTAGGAAATTGTTTTCGCAGCTTTAGGCAAATTTTATTTTGTAGTAGAGGGGACAAAAGATGTTCTTTAAATAGAAAAGCCGCTGACCTCTGGCTTAGAAAAATACAGAGCTTTAAGTAGAACATGCTTCAGCACCATAATCTGGAAATCATCTCTCCTTGTAAGTCAGTCTACTGTGGATTGTTTTGAGAAAAATTGAAAAAAAAAAAAAATCAATGGAATGCCTGAGATGCTAAATATGCACCACTGCTACTCAGTAACTTTATCTCTTGCTACACTATGCAAATCCTTTGTCTGCTCCAATGAAGCATTCAATCACCTCCAAACTGAATGCTACGTTCTTCTACTTCAACTGATTCACCTGATAATATTTAGGTATGTCAGAGCACAAAGAGCCAGCAGAAGTTTTTCATCTTCACCATGATCAGGAGTTCAGGACAGAAAATAAAACTAAACGGTGAGGTCTGCACAACGAGTGTGTGAAACCAAAGTCAGAGTCTTTGCTTGTGTCCATAAACTTGGTCAGTAAACCTCAATCTGATTCTACAACGTTATGTATCCTTGTTTTAAGGAAAAAATAAATTCTATGTCCATCATTCTTTTAAACTAAACACATTGGCTAATCAAAAGTCAGATATGACAAGTCTTAAAATTCACTATATGCATTCAATTCCTCCACATTTACACAAATGGTGTTTTCAATACCCAAACATGTTATGGCAACATAAGAAATTAATTAACATAATTAATAATTTATGACTCAGAATAAAAGGTAGAACAAGAAATTATCAAAAAATCATCTTAAAAACTGAATGCTGAACTGAAAATGCAACCTTAGGACCTTTACAACCAAAGTAAACATCATTTTAAAAGTTAAAGCCAGTTGATGGAGGAATACTTACAGTGAACTGATTAATAAAAGGAGCAATATTAAATCCCAGCGTAGGTTCCCGGCCCTGGACAGCACTTTCCAGTAACAAAGTGTCAGACTCCACCAGCATACCGTATACAACAATCTTCTCTGGAAAAATACGCCCTCCTTCTTCCAGCAGAAACCTAACATGGAAAACAAGAGAAAAATAAAGCAATGCATGTCTTTTATGAGCTTTTTTATGTCAACATCCATAGGGTTGAGTCCTTTTTAGCGACTTTTTAAAGTATATTTACAAAATTTCAACTGTGGAGCCTTAAAAACTAATAATCAATAATCAAAACATGGACAGACAACTTTCAGACAAGTAGCGTCCAAACTTTTTGCAACAATTGTCAAAAGTTCTCATGGGATAAAAATGTTCTTTTCCCCAATTTAAAAATGCAATTATTTCTCTTTTACCTACACAACAAAAAACTAAACATCATGTAATATTTTATGTTTGCTTTAATATTTAAGTATTAAACCTTTTTGGGGTAATTATTTTCAATTCTGCTGGTCTATAAAATGTTTTTAGCTTATTCACATGTACAAAAATGAGAATTTTCTTCTAAAACTTTTGCTGTATTTAGCCCAGCATAATAGATTGGTGTATCCAAGTTGAGTAAAAAGTAGCTGGATGTATGTGGCACGACTAAAAATAGAGGGAAAAAAGGTTTAAAAAACAAAAAAAAAGTTCTGTTTAAGAAGATATAACCTTGTCAATATAAATCTCATTCTAAAAAATGTCAGAGGGCCAAATTTGTACCATACTTGAACTGTGGTAGGGGCCACACAAAATTATCCCACGGGCCATAAATTGCTCCTAAGCCACACTTTGGACACCTCTGACTTATACATAGGATATAAAAATATATTTACATTTATATATACCACATAATTACATTCCATACTTTTGTGGAGTGAAAATAAACCCTGACAATAACATGACAATCTGAATACAAAGCAAAAAATGTGACTAAATCACTTATTTTTAAAGGCGGAAAAAAATAAAATAAAAAAATTTTGTTGCTTCAGTTCATTTTTATCTTGAACTGAAGCAATCTGAACACAGATTGGTCATACTTTGAAGCTACTGTGGACTAAAACAAATACTCTAGTCCTGACCTGGCCAGGGAAGCTTTCTCCATCAGCTTCTGCCTAACAAGCCCACATGTTTCCACGCAGTCCAGGATGATGGCGCTCCACAGCTTCTCACGGGACGGCCGCTGTAACATCCCCTGCTCGTCCTCCGTGTGGTTCAGCCAGAACTCCAGATGCTGCTCAGATACGTCATTGGAGCGAGCGAGTCTCCTCAGGACGTTCTGCTGCTTGCTCTTCTCCACAGAGCTGTAGGCCTTTACTTGACCCTGGCGGGCCGCGATGAGGGAGAGCAGCGAGAAGCCCTCAGACACATCCAGCACGTAGAGCAGACTGCTGTCCGCCGCAAAGGAAGCCATGCCAACCGTATTTCGATTTGGATTTTTAACCTTCAGTTCAGAGATGAGCTTGGTCAACGCGGTGCAAAAACTCTGATGGTAATCCTGATTGTTTAAGAGCGCCATCTCTGAACACTCCAGCATGCAGAAGTCTTCGGATTCACTCTGACTCGTCTGGAGGCACGCTAACGCGCTGCACAGTTCCACCTCTGGGTTTGGGTTTGGGATAGGTTTGAAGGAGTTGGGGAAGTCCATGCGCTTGTCGAGGTAGATTTTGTGTCCGTCTCTCAGCACGGCGACGCAGCTGAGCCTCAGGTAGGCGTCCCGGCAGGAAACTTCAACTATCAGCTCATCCAGAGGCTTTAGCACAAAACCTGCAAAACGGAAAACAAGGAAAACATTTAACTTCGTCTGATTATACAGCTACAAAATGAAAACACAATATATATTTTAATCTACAGTCAATTAGGACAGAAACTAACGATTATCTTAGTTATCAATTAATCAATATAAAATTGCCACATTCTGATGATTTTTTTATTTAATCCTTTTTTGTGCAATAATGGAAATACATTAAAAGATGAAAATGAACAAATAATCAAATTCCTCTTTTTAAAAATAATTAATTAATTAGTTTAAAACAATGTTTACTTTACAACGGCAGCAAAACTACTTTTTTTTTCATTTAAAAACATTTTGAAAACCTCATATCCTTTTCATTCCACTTTCCAATTCTGCACCATGTAGCTGTTGATTTATCATTAAATGAATAATTAAATGAATTTGATCATCCTCATTGTGAAAAGAGATCCAGGAGAGCAGACAATGAGAGGATTCCTACTGGGATACCATCTGTTCACGTCATCTCGAAGCTCGTCAGACGTATTTGGGGGAAAATGCAGATTTACTGCTCATTAAAATTTCATCAACACTAAAGAGAGTCGCAGAATTTCAGGGCGTCCTGGATGACGGATGTTTATCATCCCTGGGAAAGGTGGCGCCTCCTTTGAGCCCATTTGAACTAATTAGCAGAGGAGAGACATGCTGTGCAGTCTGGTCTGCAACTGGGACATGTCACCTAATGTCAGCAACTCTTCAGCTCAGCGCTGTCTGCAATCACAACAAAGTGAATCAAAGGGCCTTTATGGATCAGGACACTGCACAATAGTGATCTCATTTTAATCTCACACCTTTAATGCAACCTTTTAAGATTACAGAAGTTGAATTACTGTAACAGGTGACTATAATTTTAGCCATTTGTGTAAGTTTTCAAATGAGTATAAATGAAGTTCAGTTAAATATTCTATTTGATTTCCAACGATTTCAGAGAGGAAAATCTCTGTGCATTGTCTTTTACTCTCATGGTGAACAATATGTTTTCTGAAAGTTTCCCTTTGGGCTTTCTTTGCTTTTTTTATTCCGTTTCATTCCAGTACTTGATCATTTCCATTTAACTCTGACCTTCCAATCGTAAAAAGGCTCCTAGACTCGAGAGATGAACCAGAGCCATGTTGAAGCATAACAAACAAAGAACCTATTTTTTGGGTTATTGGATCTTTAGACACTTTGATACCAGTTACTCCTCCATCTTGACTAAAATATATGAAATAAACCCTCCAAAGATCAAAGAGCGCAACAAAAGTTTGAAAGATAAACAAAAAACACATGAAGACCAGATGGTGACAAATAATAAAACTAAACTTATACTGTGAAAACATAAAGAACATTTGTCCATCATACTCATCGCGCTGTGGACAGGGTAGATGGCTTGCTCCCAGCAGGTGTCTTCCTGCGGTCCGGTGGACAGACTGTTCTCCTCGTCCAGGTGGAGCTGGAACCAAACAGCCAGAGCATCCAGTTCTCCTTCCTGAGTGACGGGCAGCCGCATCTCTCGCACCTCCCTGGAGGTCAGGCCCTCCAGTTCCTGGGAGTTTCACAACCATCAGAGTCAAAGGAGAGACCAACAAAACTTTAATTAGGATTCACAACGAAAATATCTCCAAAAGGGTTGGTTCTGATGGATTTTATAGACAATATAAGCACAAATAGTGCATTTAGTTGTTGCACACTCTTGTTCAAAGTAGCAGTGGGTGATGTGGACTTACAGTTTAATCACAATAAAATTGATTATTTATTTATCACTTATTTTTTAGGCAACTCTGACTGCAATCATAACCCCACAAACACAGACAGTGCTGTTGAAAAACACAGTGCACTTCTTTAGGACACCAATTACATGAAAAAGTGAGATTTTAACCACAAAACTGAAACATATTTATTGATACGCTCATTCAGAAAATGGTGGAGAAAATAGTAAAAATATTCTGACAATACGGACAGTTTTTTTTTTTTCCATTAATATCATGAATGGCAATTTAATGTGAAAACAATAAATCAAAATTTATATCATGATTAGCCAACTGCTATTATATTATTGCTTTGTTGAAGGCAGCCTGATGACAAAGAGTCAACAAAAGTTTACTTCAAATCTTCAACTTATATTTATCACTTTGAAACCATTTAAAAACAGTACGGAAGTTCTAAAAACTGTTTTCATTTTCCTCTTTAAATATAAATAAATTATTTCAATTACATAAGCAGGATATTTGAGGAACATTAAAATGCTAGAAATGACCAAATGTTAATAAATTGTTAAGTTATTTAAATTGAAGGCATAAATCTCAATGTCACATACTCTGAGTTACTTTCTATCTCTGAAATATTTTCTGAATTCGTCCAATAAACTAAAATATAAGAATAATACTTCTGAGATTGTGCAGTCTGTTTTTGCTTCAGAAAGTGATTTTTCTGTCACCTGAACATTGTTGAAGTCTATGGTGAGGGCCGTGAACGGCTCTGTGAGCGCTCTGTATCCCCCGGGCAGCCGGCTCAGCCTCTCTGTGGTGTACGGCTCCGTGGAGTCGTCCTGCTCAGGGCTGCAGCTCACCGGACTGCGGAGTTCCCCTGCTGCCGCCATGGACAGACCACCCACATCTGCAGCACACAACCTGAACCAAAACACAGACACAAGCAGACAAAACAATGTGTGGGGAGTTCATCTCAGCATGCAGTGCAAGACATTTCCACTGTGCATGCTGGTATAATCATTTCAAATAAAATTGAAGCATTTTGTAAGATTGCTGTTTGTAAAGAGCAGGGTAAACAACGTGACCTCAGGAGTTTACCTGTGATGCCGGCGGATCTCCAGGCACTCAACGGCCATACAAAACACAGCGGCTCCAGCAGGGATGACCCGTCCTGTGGCAGAATCTTCTCCAAACTTACCCTGACCCCTCTGCAGAAAATAATCAATTAAACGTGAATCTCAGAGAAAATCAAGTCAGTGCACAGAAAGCAATTGCTGCTTCATAGATTTTTTTTTTTTTTTCCCCAACCACAAAGCTGATGTTTTGCAAATCTTAGCGGAGCGTGTTAAGACCATACCAGGGAGAAAAGACATCAATCAGCACTGTGCAGAAACAAAAAACAACAATTAGGCAGGAAACGAGGGAAAGACTCAGACTCTCTCTGAAAAAAACATGGAGTATGGTTTGCCTGAGGTTTGAAGAGAAAGAACAAGAAGACTTCTGGGAACAATATCTTTTTGACAAATGAGACCAAAATAGAGATGCTTGGCCATAATGAAAAGCTCCATGTTTGGAGAAAACCAAACAGAGAATACATGCAGTAACAACTCCTACAAATAAACTATTATTAGTGGTTGAGGGCTGCTGATTTGGGGCTTATTTTGGAGCCACCAAACCTGGACACCTGACCATAAACTCCTCTGGATAACAAAGTATTCGAAGGTAAAACGTGGCGCCATCTGTCTTGACTGCTGAAGCGTTGCTGAAACTGAGTCATAAACATGAAGTGATGTAATAGCCTAGTCAAAATCCAGAGCTCCTCCTGATTGAAATGCTGATTAATGAGCTGTGCAGAAATTAATGTCTGCAGCCTTCAATGAACCAAAAAGAAGAATGGGACAAAATTCCTTCAGAACCACACGAATCTGGTGAGAGTCGCCGCTGACCTACAACCTGCTGGGGTGTCCAAAACTTTTGCTGTGCCAACATCGGCAAGTCTAAACTACTGGGGGGCATAAAATAATAAAATTAAACATGCAAAAATGTGTTTATTGTAATGTATATATACATTTTTAAATTTTCCCTCCTGAACAATAAACCGGAATTTTATTAAATCTGTAAATCATTAAAGATCCAAAACATAAAGAACCTTACTAAAAGAAAAACAGACAATTTCCAATTTGTTTCCAATTGTTTTTTCCATTTTTTTGGCCAAAGTTTTCACCATTCTTGACCTGTCATCAGAGGCCGAACAAAACCATTGAAAGGGCCACAAATCGCCCCCCACGTCACACTGGTTGAAGCTCAAACTTGAGTAATTTTGGCAAAAAAATATTTGCATTCAAAGATATTTTTATCTTAGACAGTTTTGGCTTAATTACTACTATGAATATGTTTTGTTTTTTTTTATTTGGAGACTGAACATTCCAGTTAACGATTAAATTGATCACTAATTTAGTCAACAATTATTTCAATAATCAGTTAATCACAATTAATCATATTAATTGTGATTAATTTGATTAATTGCGATTAATCCGATTAATCATTTCAGCCTTGCATAACTGTGTCATCGCATACTGTCTATCTGAATTCCAGAGACTTATGGTATCAAATTAAAGTTGTCCTTATTCTGCGTGTTAAAGGCATTCCACTCAAAATATCACTTAGAAAATTCTCTTTGCTCTGGACAGTGTTACCTTTGGAGGCAGGAGGAGGTGATGCCAGGCGTGAATAAGACTCTCTATGATGCCCTCTCCAAACAGCCCTGCGTCCACAGTCTCAGTCACCACCAATGAAACCCTGAGCACAGACCAAAACTTTATTTATGGAGCAATGTCTACAAATTCAATATCGACAGCTAAGATTTCCACCTGTTTGGGATGTCTGTTGGTACTTCCATGTCGAGGGATTTCTTGTGGAGGATTTTGATGCTGCCCTCCATCCCGTTAGCAGCCACCACCTCGCAGGCCAGTTCATACATCGTCTTTGAAAGCTCACAGGCATACACCTCAGCAGCACCAGCTTTCTTAGCACACATGCTAAACAGACAGAAAATAGGCGTCAGAACTGCACTTTTTGTTATATCTAAGTTATTCAATCAGTTAGTGATTTAGGGTGTTTTCACACCTGATAGTCTGGTAGACTGGGTTCGACTGGGGACCAAAAATGCAACGTTTGTTATATTTTCAGCTGCTGCGGTTTGCTTTCACACTGCACTGTGTCCAAACTAATTAAAAACAACTGTGGTGGCACTGCACCAAGAAAACAACACAAAAACCTATGAAGAAGACACTCAGTGCAATTCCTTCTTCACATAAACAAAAATGCAGTAGAATCAGATTTTAGCAGTTGCAGGATTTCTCTTTGTCTCTGGTAAAATACTATGAGCAACTTGTGCCACTAATGCTAGACATACGGATTTGTTTTGGTTGTATTTACCCAGAATGCCCTGCACTATAGTCCGCTTACTGCTTGTAAAGCAGTCTCTGCATTCGAAAAGTGGCAGAGTTCACTTAAACCAAACCAAGATGTAGGTTATTAGGCAGACTAGAGTTTGCTTTTTCAGTCAACTACAACTACAGAAAAATGTCCAGGTCTTTAAATTGTGATGGAAAATGTCTCACCCAAGGATTCCAGTGCCAGTACCTATATCGAGTATGGTTTTGCAGCCATTCTGAACAGCCTTCTGAATGGCCTGCTGGTACTTTCGGTTCCTGCCATGGTCGTTGAGCATGAGGAAATGCCAGCGCTCCACGAGCCAGTTGGCAACACGGTAAAAATTCTCCCTCGCTTCTGGAAAGTCTGGCTTCAGCTTCAAGGCCTTGTGGAAATGACCCGCAGCTTCATCTCTAAATCCCATTCTGTATTGTAAAACAAATGAAATTCATCATGTGAAATTGAATACTGCAAATATTGATTAAAAAAAAGTTATGAACGTGTTATCATGTACCGGAAAAGGTGTTCTCCCATGCTGTTGAGGATGACCTCATCAGCAGGGAAGATTTCCAGAGCTTGTTCGTAGCAGTCGAAGAGTTCCTGAATCCGTCCCACAGAGTCCAACTCTTCGGCCCATTTAAACAGAGTGAACCTGAAAGAATCCTGAAAAAGAACAGTTCACTGTATTTAGTTCTGCTAAGCCATGTGAACACAAACACAATTTCTGCAAATGGTGAAGAGAACAGAGTGAGAACCACATGGCATGAAGCAAAGACAACATTTCTGGGAGCTGCATCATCATCATCCTCAAGAAAACAATGCTGTATTTTCAATAAAAAAAAGTTTCCAGTCAAAAGGTGCCACAGAACATCTAAATTAGCTACTGCTTTGCAAAAAAACCCACACATTTTAGGAAAAAATACACAGGTACAGTGGAGGATGCATACAGCAACAAGGTTTTTCAAAGAGGTACTAATGGTTTTTAGCCTTGTTGGGTGACTGAGCACATTTCTTTTCTTCTTGACAGAAATAAAAAAAATAATGTACAAAAAAATAATGTACAAACTCAAAGTTATATATTTCAGTTTATACCACACTTCATAATTCTAATTTGATTATAACCGCAAAATGAACACAGGCTGGTCTAGAAAGTATTATACCGCATGTTTTACCTGTGCAAAGTCCTTGAAAACAGGTGCAAGGTTGAGCACAAGGAGGTAATGGACAAAAGCTGTTCCATAATCCTGGTTGAGCAGACACTGCTGGGCGCTCTCCAGGGAACTGGAGACCAGCTGGTCCCTGGCAGGGTCCACTCTGCGTCGCCTCCGGGCCCTCCTCCCATGCTTGGGCCTTGCACTGGTATTTGGCATCCTTAAACGGAAGGGAAAGTGAAATACAAGATTTCAACTTGCTGAAACTTGCTTTAACTGCTATAGCCGGTGCAAATACCATGTAAGGATGCACTCAGATTCGATATAGTTATAGAAATAATGATTATATTTACTTGGCTTTAAAATAATATCACTTGCTCACTTTCTAATTTTAAGCTAGTGTCTAAAATATGTTTAGTACCGCTTTGCAGTAATGATTAGTTCAGTTCCAGTTCGGGTTGCAAACTGAACAGAAACCAATTCAGTGCATTTAAAGTGAATATTCAAGCACACTTAATACTATCTAGCCTCAATATGCCATCCCATGTTATATATTTATGTTATTCCTGATATCAGAGCACTTTCGGTTATGTTTCCTAATATTCAGAAACGTGCAACACTTACTCTGAGCAGAGTTAGATTCCAGGCTAGTATATGGGTTGAAATTGCAGCTGGCCAGCAGCTGCAGCCAAACACAGAGGACTTAATGTTGACAGCACGCAAACCCGACCATGTCGTCCATCAGCGGTTAGCCTCACTGTAAACAAAAATAACCCTGATAACAAAAAGACTGAAGGCCGAGCAATAATATCCGCAGTGATTATCACTGCAGCAGTTTATTTTCGTGCTTGGTAATATTATAGTTTTAACAGTTATCTGGATGATACCCGAAGCAGTTTTTTATATATGAATCACATTTACAAATATCCAACTGAGCGGCGCAGCTGTCCGCTTGAATAGCGGCTCGGTAGCAAACGTGTCTCCAATTACACGTTCCGTACCTTCACTAACAAAAACGGATATTTACTTAAAATAGGAAAATTTTGCTAGCAAAAGTGTGTTTATAAAGGATTTATTTATTTTTTATTTATCTACATATTTATCTACAATAAACGTGTCTATCTTAGTTTTGTCTTTGATGACATTGAGATCTCGCAATTGAAAGACAAAGAGAACAATTGATCAAGATGGTTCAGTTTTTAGAAACGTGGTCTGAAAGAGCCTCATTGCATCTGAATGAGCCCAGGGTCGCATATCAATAAAGGCATTATCTCAAAAGCAAATGACTGATTGGTTATAATTGTTAGCTGTATTCAATGTGTTATTAGTTATCCATTCAAATTCTGCATATCAGTAGTAAAAAAGCAGTTGTCTTAAGGATACACACCCATGTTTAAATGCTAGGTTTGAGACTTACACATAAAGAATGTGAGAAATAATTTTAAAACTTTTTTTCTATACTAGTATAAGATGCTTTGTTATTATCGGGGTTAATTATTTTTTAGCATCTATCTATATTTTATCCCAATTGTTATTCTACAGCACTATGTAGTGTTAATCACTACATGTTTGTATTTTATGTAGTAGTGCTGTTTGTGCCATTTGGTTCATTATTCACAAAATAATTTTACTGAAAGTTTGTGATTTCTAATAATACTAACATGAATACAGATCTTATATGTGAAATGCCGCCACACTATATTATTTCAGTTTGGTTTTATAAATGTCTATAAAATCGAACTTATAAATTGAATAAAACATTAAACATTGCACAATATGACAGTGAACTACCTTCATGTCTATGCATATTTTGCAAGAATAACAGCATCCAAATTTGAATGCAACTTTATATATTTGATTTTATATGATTATTCAGTGCTTACTCCAATTATCTACCATACACGTATCTTTTCATTAACTGTCATTTAGTGTTTTTACTGCTCAGATGAATAAACTAAACAGCTGTATTGACACTACTTTTTAGTAGCCTTCTGGGAAGTACTTTATGTTAAGTTGCAGTTTTTTATATTTAAAGTATTTATATTTAATCTCGGAATGACTGAATGAACAAATAAATGAATGGTTAGTCGCCAGCAAACACAAAACGGAAATTCGAGTGACTGAATTCGCTCGGACCTGGACATACTCTTTGAACATGGCCGCGCATCATTTGTAAGCCAGCAAGCAAGGCGCCGCACAAGGAAGGCGAAATGTACGCTTAATTTCGAGATAGAGACCCACACCGACCATGTGACTGATATAAACATATCAGAGGTGTTTCCGTACAAACACACATATAGGAAGAGAATAAGAGAGAGAGAGAGAGAGAGAGAGAGAAAGAAAGAGGTTTTCTTGTAGCTTGTTCTCGATATGCCTTTATTGTTCAGTGTTGCCCTAATGATCACTATTACTATCACTAGAATTAACATACAAATAGATTCATCAAAGTTAATTGAATGGAAACTACAGTGTTAGCAACTACTGTTGCCTTGCAGCAAAAAGGCAACAGACTGGGCAAACTTAGCCTGTGGTTGAATCCCAGGCTACGTTTTTTTTTTCTGCATGAACTTTGTTAGTTCTCCGTGTACGTGAATGGGTTGTATAACAGGGGTGCAAACAAATATTTGCAAACAAACTAAGGACAAGCCCCAAACTGTGGAAGGAAGCGCAGAACCAAAAGAGAAACCACGCATGTAAATCAAACATTTTATGCGCCAAACACCTCCCTCGTCCACTTCCCCCATGACTTCAACCGGGCCAACCGCCGGCTGGCTGTAAAGGGGCGCACCTTATTAAGTTTTCTACACGCTCTCAGATGTCAGACTTTCTCAATCTGTCACTTTACTAGGTGGAGTTCCTTTAATGGACAAAGGGAAAACTGGACACCGCACCCGTTACTTTCTAAAAACATATTTTAATTGACTTTCCAATGAGTCTCTAACTTAAAGGCGCGTTGTTGTTACCCTTTTAACGGTCCTACCTGTTCGCCCTTCGTGATTTTATTTGACAGCGGTGGAGCGGGGAGCAACACCCATGCAGCCGTGTCAGAAGTTACAATGCTAACAACTGTTAGCTGCTGCTTCTGCTACCTCTCAAAGCTATGGTCCATCATTCTGACCTGAAACCTCCGGAAAAAACAGCGGCGGTGTGATCGCAACCGTTTTTGTTTTCACAGCTACAGGGTTTGCGTAGCTTTCTTTTTTTCTCCCTTTCTTTTCCCCTCTTCTCCCCCGTCGTTTGGAGACGAAGCTGTCACAGAAATGGGACTAACCCCGCTGGAATTCAGTGAGTGCTATCTGGACAGTCCCAGCTTCAGGGAGAAAATCAAGGCACAAGAAGCTGAGCTGGACAAAACCAACAGGTTCATCAAAGAGCTCTACAAAGATGGGAAGAACCTCATCAATGCGACTAAACGTAAGTTTCTAGTTTGCTTGGAATCAAGCTTTTGTTTTACTTAAGAGTAAAACTAACTTTATTCTTTTACTACATCATGTTTTGATGAGGTGGCTCGACTGACAGTACAACTAGTGTTAATGGATGTAATCATGTTTATCTAATCAGATCAAGGCGTTGTCTTTTTTATTCGTGTCAGTATTTATTCTGTAACATGAAACTGAATTTCAAGCAATTATTAACTAACAGTTACAGACGCCATCAACTAATAGATGGCTGTTCTTAATCTAATCCTGAAAACTTGTTTAGTATTTGTGGTACGCTGAGTGAAACGGCATCTTAAAGCTGCTGGGCAAATTACTGCAGAATAATCACCTTATAGAAAGTTTGTCACTTACTGGAGAAAATGCCATGATGTGACTTTGTTTCTTTTGCTATTTTGTTGTAAATTGTTGTTAAGCTCTTCAACATCAGATCTACCCTCCCAAAACAAGTTCCCATAATTGAGGACATCATTAGTAACACATCAAAGCTTAGTCATTTTTCCAGTTTATTTGCTTCTTTACTTGTGTGCTTTAAAGCTGCTGCTTAAACCTTGAGCAATATGGGTCATCTGTTGAACTTAGCAACAGCAAAACTCATGAAAGTTCTTGGAATAGGACTATGGCAGACTGGATTAGAGTTGAACCAATTAGGCTTTTTCTTGCCAGTGAAGATTTGTTGTTGTTTTTTATTAGTATTTTGAGGACTACAACAATAAAACAAGTATTTGGTTCAGACGCAAAAGAAAATTAAGCATGATTTTGTTGCTATATTTTGTAAAATTTCAAACAAATCGGCATTGGCCAAAATCGGAATGGGTGATTGGCTGGAATCAGTGCACCCCAACTTAATATTTGATTTTTATTAAACTCAAAAAAAAAAGTGCATGAAAGTACAACATGATGGTGCAAATGATGGAAGATTTTAGTGTTGATCCATTTTTTTTCCCATGTTCGACAGTTGATTACATCCTGCTGGTTTATGTTTATTTTGAGATGTCATTTCAGAACACACAAGAAGAAAAAAGTATGAGGTGATAAGGTCATAAACCATTTTTCATCCAGTCAGTTCACACTGTTGTGATGTCATTGACCCAAACATGCACAAAGCAGAATTAATTGCTGGGTTTTCTGGTGGAGTTTGCGTAAATTTGTACTGCCAGCATCTGCATTTCCATTGGCCCTATAATTGCACAATTTGGCATTTTGAAAATAAATGTGCTTAATGGAAACACAGGAATTTTGAAAAAACTAATTTTTTAATCAAAAGTTTTGACACTAGGATGAGGTCATTTTTTGGCCGCATCAAAATTTGTTTGCTTTACAAAACTGCAATTGAAGTATTTCGCATTGCAATATCAACAGTCAGATATTGCCACTGATGCAAACCACAAAGACGACGACGACAGGAAGTAGTTGGAGGATGATGGCATGGCCATGTTTTTTTTTTAAAGATATAGTGTAAATCTACTTAACCACATGTGATTCTAATTTTGTTTCTTTTTTGGGTAAGGTACATTTATTAATGTAGCACATTCTCAGCAGCAAGGCAATAATACAAAGTGCTTTACATGACTTAAAAGGAAATACAAAGAAATGAACAAACCAAAGGAAAGAGCAAAAGAAGAAAAAAATCTAATAATGTTGATCCAAAGTATATAAACTAGATACTTATTTAATGGAAACACTGAAATAGTTTTTTTTTTTTGTTTTTTTTTACATTAGCAGAAAACTGCTCACATTTGTAATGGAAAAACAGCTACTGTGAAAATAAAAATGCACACCTCAATATCATCTTATACTGGTCCTTTACTGGAAAATGTCTTTGACTTTTCAATGTTCTCCAACCCTGATCTTCATGGCACACTACCCTGGACGTTTTAGACGTTTTCCTGCTTTAACAGACGTCATTCAGATGATCACATTTCAGCAAAATCCTGTTAATCAGCCATCACTTGATTTAAGGTGTGCTGACACTGGAAAACATCTAAAGCATTCAGGGCAGTGTGCCACCAGGACCAGGGTTGGTAGTTTAACCTGTTTTTTTTTTTTTATCGTGCATGGAAAAATGCTGGAAAAACTTGGTGGCTTGGTCTTGCCCTACGTATCCTGGTCTGTTATAACCTCAAAACATCAGCCGTGCTTTCTTCTGTAAAACTTTCTGCAGTGTGTCTCCAAACATGTGACTTATGATTTTCATTTTGCCTGAAGCACAGCATGCAGTCATTAAGTGAAATGTTTCACAAGCTTGCAATGTTCTTCGTCACAGAAGGTAATTAGGGATGTTAGTATATTTTACTTCATCATGACAGAAAACTTCACACTGACACCATGACCTTGGTATAGATATAGATCTCTTTAAGCACATGGACACTCACTGTTTTATCAGTTAGTTTTGGTTGAACTGCAAACATCTCGGCTTTTACAGCTCAACAACAGTTAGACATGAAAGCATAAAAAAAAAAATGAAGGCACTCCACTTTACGTGTAACCTGTTTATTTCAGAATCTACAGTCACTTGCGTCATTTTTTTTTTTTTAGATATTTTTGCTTCCCGTCGCTCCTTCAGCAGATGATCCTTTGTTACTCCTGTTGTAACTTGATTAGGAAATGTTCAGCTTAGCCTGCAGCAGCTGTTGCTCTTTTTCAATCATCCAATTCTCCGCTACTAGTTGCTGTTTTCATACTCAGCATTCTCAAATTACCGTACATGACTTCTTATTCATTTTGTATGACACATCATTTCAATTTTAGAGTAATTTTATTAGTGGAAGGAAAAAATGGTGGCAATTGTGTTTTTAACGTTCTGAAACTTTTCATGTTTTCTAATAAAAAAAGGTGTTGCTTATCATCCGGACACTATTTTATTTACTCGCTATAACCATTACGAACATTTTACATTCCTTTTGCAGCAACATACTTCTCCCAGAGGAACCCCCATGGAGTGATACGGCAGATTTTGGCTGCCATTCACAGGTGGATTCTGATATTGGTTCAGTGTGTTTGTGTCAGACTGTTGCATAGTGTCTCGTTTCAGGAGGACATGCCATGTCTTGCTTTCCCTGCTGTAAAGGGCTGTAGCTTAAATATGTAATCCCAGCTTCCCTTTTTTCTTCTTCTTCTTCCGTTTTAAGTGTTTCCAAAAATGTGCCCTATGATATGCCTCATCTTCGAATTCTCATTAGGTTTGTGAAAGTTTATGAGAATGTCGGTGAATAGGAAACTCTGGTCATGGCCTCCCACTGGGACTATTGCAAAATCTCTTAAAGTTTCAGGAAGGAACTGATGTTCATCTTCTTATGTGCTGACATTAAATTCTCTGTGTCAGTGTTGTTGCCAAAGCTGAGACAGTTTCTCTAAAAATGTCAAAAACATTGCATTATATTGTTTCATTGCTCTCATGGTGACACATTTGTCGTGTTTTTTTTCCCTTTCAGTTTAGCAGCTGGAGCTTTCGAAATAAGAACTGCGTTCTCTTTTAGTTTTGTTTTTGAAACATTAATAGATAACAAACCCTTAAGCAATGCATCTTATAAAGAAACAAAATCCTAATTTTGAAAGATGTGAACAAATTGTTTGAAGGTCATTCTTAAATCTGAAAAGTGGATGTGAAATCTTAAGATTTTGCAAATATGTACTTTCATTGCCACACACAGATGCCATGAACATCTTTTGTATGGCAATGGTGAATGTTTTGTTTGCTTCCAGATGATGTCAGGTAGATTTTTATTGAATAAAACTGGAACCCAGATCGGAACCTTTTTAATATGTTAGCATTAACTAGAAATATCCCTCCTTCACCCAATCAGCAACTCTACTTAAATTCTTCAACATTACATCCAACCACTTTACAAACCTAGTTTGACTAACCACATGTCCACTTTATAGCTCATTTTACTAATTATCTACCTACTTTACAACCTGTTCAGTTAGTTTGTCCCCTTTCTTTCACCATCCGTTCAGCTGATTGAGCCACCAGCTCTACCAAACAGTCTATTAACTTTGCCCAGCTTGTTTTTTCATCCACTTTGCCTGCCTCTTTACCCTTTGACCTCCCATCTTCCCACTTTACACACCCATTTAATGTTCATCAATCAGCAATACCCCCATTCACCTGTTACTCTCTGTCCATCTGCTTGAGCCACTCACCAGCTCCCTTTAACTATTAAACTCCACCTGTGTTAGCCATCTGTTTTGCTGTGTAAGCCTCCCACCTTTAACTATACAGTCACCCACTTTACATACCCTCTATAATGTCCTCACCAAACTTCATAAGCTTCTGCAACTCATCCACTAAAGATGGAGTTTTAGAACAGCTAACATCAATCCAAATGGCCAAAAATTGCATCCAATTGAACACAATATTTTGATCTACCTACCATTTACCTATTTAACCAAGCCACTTTAATATCTTAATCCAGAAAATACTGAATTATTCTCCATTTTTTACAGTATATTGTCAGTTTTAGTTTTAATCTCCACACATTTTTAGACAGATAATAAAAAGTGAAAGACGCAACCAGAAGTTTTTATAAATGACAAATTTCATAATGTGAGGGTTGTAACACGCATATTGAGGTTTTTTTTTTTGTAGTCCGCTGTCCCTTTTCTCTCTTTTTTTTAAACCTCTGTTGGTTTTTAGGTTTTTCACACATCCTAGTCGCTGCTCAACCATGAACTCGACTCGCATCCTCATTCAAAATTACTAAAAGGTCTTTCAAAGTAAATATTTGTAAACATAAGTAAAATACTCACATTTAAGAGCAAGAACTGAATGTTTAACCTCTTCAACAGGTTTTAACATTTCTTTCCTCACAGGCTGGGAAGTTCATAATAAGTCTCTTTCTTTTAGTGAATCAAGCCTTGGGTCATTTTGAGTCGAGTATAAGCAAATAACAGTGTTGCTCTTGCACACACTCGGGGTGGAGCTCAGCGCCAGCCTACCTGCCATGTGGACATTGCTCCTGCTGTAGAGTCCCGTGTGACCGTGTTGCTTCTCCTCTGCAGAGATCATCCAGATTAACAGAAAGGTTCCTCCTTTAAATGCATGCTATAATTTGCATGTTCGGATTGTTGCAATGTCACTGCTCGTTTTTTATTGGTGTGGTTCTCTGTTTCCGGACATTTTTGTTGATTAAAAAATAGGTTAAAGTGCCGAGCAGAGAGATAAATGTGTTGATCTGTGTTCCTGCAGTAAATATTGACTCATTTCAGGGCTTTTGTGAGTGCAAGACCATATTTGCATGGTAATGTGTTTCACTTTTTGTTTGACCTCAGAGCGAGCTAGTGTTTGGGTAGCGAGAAGCAGAGCTGTTATCTCCCTCGGCTGCCACAGCTGAGAGGATGTCCCACTATGGAAAGTCCTTGGTTGTGGGAGGAAACTTTGAAACCCGGCCCTGAGCCAGAGAGTCGTGACATGGAAGTGCCCACTTGTACAGAACGATGCAGATGGGCTTCTGTTTCACAGGGTTTCCTCCATCCCCTGTCTTTACCCTTTCATTGTTTTCTGAAACCAACATATTATATATATTTTTTTTAATGCAGTAATATCCTCATTAATAGTTTGATGTTGCTCTTTAAGGGTTGTTATTGCTGCAATAAAACCCTCAAGACGACATAACAAATGATTGCTGTCAGGTCTGCTTCTGGACTTTCTCAAGAAAACTGGCAATTTATTTAGTGGATTTGTCTTTGTAAAGGCCGGTCATGCGATGGTCCCCTTCTCCTTGGCAGACAGGTTTAAGAGTAGCCTGTCAGGGTGTGCTTTGGCAGCCTGCTCCTGTCTGTAATCACATTACTTGGTCTGCCAAAGAGCCACATCACAATCTTTCATTAAAATTGCATTAGCTCAAGATGTGAGCTCATTTGGGAGGAAAGGATTGTATCGCTTTCTGCAGAAAGAAGCCCTGCTGCTTTTTTGGTGCAAATGTGCGCAAATGTTTTGCGCACATTTGGCATGTTTTCTAAAATCAGGATGGCGTGTTTTCTAAAATGCCATCCTGATTTTGTAATCAAACGCCTGGTCAGGGCTAACCGGATGCAGCACTCTGCAGCCTCTCCCTGCACACTTGTTTTGAGGATCAGGAAGCCATGAATGAAGTAATGGATGTTTAGTGGGCAGGGAGCTGAGGGGGCAGGGACACGGTGGGAGGGGATGTTCGAGCCGGCTCTGTCCGGGCCAAAGGTTGGAGTTGAGTGGAGCAGAAATTCAGCCTGGAAGAGATGGGGAGAGTGAAACGGGAAGTGCTGTGGAAAGGCCACTGTGGAAACACAGAGGGCAGCTCTGACCTCAGTGGCAAATCTGATCATGCTGTAAGAAATCATAACAAACAGCCCGCCTACTAGTGCCAATTAATACACTGCGGAGTATTTAATAGCAGCTGCTCTTTGACACAGACTTGCATTTTATGTTTGAGGTTTAGGAAAAACTTTGGTGGAGCATCCATTACATAGGATGCTGTTTCCTGCTCTCAGAGCTGGACATTATGAAACGATGGGAATAAGACACTACGCCCTCTTTCAATATGTTGGATTTTGCAAATTATTTCTAAAACTCTGACCTTTACAGAGTTAAAAAGTTAATGTCAAGAGAACAAAACGCGCAGCAGATTTGACCCTGTCAGTATTCAATAAGCAAAGATAAAGCTAAATTAGACAATAAAACATGTTTGGAAAGAGTTAAACACTGGTTCAGTAACTCTAGAACCACCTAGATTAATAACCTGACATATTTGAGTTTATCAATATGTCAGGTTATCATTATGGAGGGAATTTAGTCCACATTTTTATATTACTTAATTTTCTTGAGGATTGTGGGAGTTTTTTTTGTTGATAAAACTCTTTGAAGGTTCTGCCACAACGTATCAAATGGATTTTTATTAAAATGATAATGTTCTGATACATGAGGCATTTATTGATGAAAAAAGTAATCAGAGTTTAATAAGTAGCAAAAAGTCCTCGTTATCTGACCTGTTCACCAGTCTGAGCCAATCAGAGAATGTTTTTGTCAGATTGTTTAATGGAGCTGTGCTTTTTAAGGCCTGTGGTGTTTTTATTTAATGGATCATTTCTGTGGATTTAAATCTTAAGGTTAGATTTTAAAAATTGCAGAACCATTTTTTGTGCCCCGAGATGTAAATGCTTGGTGTTGAAACCAGGTTTACTTTCTTTTTCTATAACTATAGTTTCATAAAAAAAGTTTTATCATCACTTCAATTCTGAAATATTTTTTTTAACCCCAAAGGAAAATTAAATGTTGTTGTAGCTCATATTGTAAATATTATTCCAAAATGTGCTGCTGGGTTTACTTTGTAACATGGCTACAGATGGGGAAAGTCTCGTAACGCTGTTGGTATGAGCAGACGGGCATAAATCGAAACGTAATCAAAGCACAATGTCACAGCAGGCATGAAGAGAGCAGAGCATGTGATAAATAACACTCCAGGCTAGAACTGAACTGGTATGGGGCATTCATTTAGCATCTGCTCTATCTGTTTACTGTCAATTCAACAATCAACACAAAACAAATCACCACGTCCTGTTGTTGTTGCACAAAATATACAATCATGGTTTGTAATTTAAATATGAATTAGGTGGTCTATGCAACATTTTGTTTTGCTTTATCAGTTTGCCTGTTGCACTGTGAAACATTTACTTCATCAACTTACTTTTAGAGCTTAAAGCTACACATTTTAGTTAACATTGATTTGGTATATTTCAGTTTTTATCAATAAAATCCATCTTCTGTTGTAGCTACTAGAATGTGAGTGTATATGTCAGAACCCTCTTTTCTGGGAAACTAATGTTTAAGTGAAAAGTGAAGACTTGGGGCTGTTTTTTTAGAGGAACGTTGCTTTCAGTTTCAGATAGAGACGAGGTGGGGTCTGTATGAGTCATGCTTCGAAGCCTGGACTCTGGGGCCTCTCTGGTGTTCAGCCTAGAAACTAGCCAAGTTTGACAGTTCCCAGGTTTACTCCGAAATACCTTGCTTTAAAAGGCAAAAATCAGAAGAAGACTTTGCCTTGAACTGCTGTGTGCCCTGGAGTGTGTGGTATTTCTGTCTTGTAATGCTTCTTTTCTCTTGGAGAGGCTTTCCTGTCCGTCTCTCGCACATTTGTGTTTATGTCTTTGCAGTTGCTGTTTCCCCCTGCCCTGCTTGTTGTCTGATTCTCATTATTGCTGGAGCATCATAAAAATCAAGTAATGTTCATTCTTCCTGTTTTATGTCATAAGTTTCATTGCTGGGTTATATTTTAACAGTCCTCCCTGGTGCAGTTGGGCTGTTTTGTGCACTCTGGGCATATGGCTTTCATAAAGAGCCAGCATGTTTATCCATTTACATAAGTGTTGTTGGAATGCACTTAAGTCATGTTCAGAGATGTAAAACTCAAACCTGTCTTTGATAAAATAGAAAAATAACCATGTTTAATTTATTTATAAAAAGAATGCCAAAAACACAAAGTTGTTCTTTGTTTCACCATAATGACAGCAACAGAAAAAAACATATTGCCTAATGTGTCTGTTCTGCACAATGACTGAACTGTTCATGAATCTCTACAAAAAACTGGCACATTTCAGCAACATGGCGAGTGACACATAAACGTGTTGATTCACAATCGTGTGACATTTTAATGTTTTTTTTTTTTGGCAAAGTGCGTCAAGGTTCAGTGTAATTATGTCAAAACATGTTTTCACCATGTTGTGAAGCAGCTGAAAGGTGGCTGAAACAAGGACTGTAATCACGTCTTCACACAGCATTACAATCTTAAAATCTGCCATGTGGTCTTTACAAAGTGTCGGTGAGGTCTTGTACACATTAACGCAATGGGAACTCCATTGCACGTGATGGAGTGTGACAGTTTCCTGATTGTGTCAAGCATACACAATAACATCCATAGTGACGTTCAGGTGGTTTACTATCATAAGAGGTTCTGGGCGGAGCATGTGGGAGAGATCAGCTCGTATTAAACACGTGGGACTCTGTGCTCTCTCGTGTTTGATTGGGAATTTAAAATGGGAATGACCATGCTTGCTTCCTGCTTTGTCTAAGACCTCATCCTCTATACGCTACAGTAGCAATGATCCAACTCATACAAGTACTGTAAGACTTTTTCAGCTGCTTTTCTGAGTTTAAACTCAAAGGCTACAACATGCTTTTCTGATGCTTTTCACCCTTTTCAACTCTACGCAATTGTAATGAAATGACAATTGCATAGATGCTTTGAATGCTGTAAAGATGCTTTGAATGCTGTGAAGCATTCAAAGCATCTTTACAGTGAAATCACCCATGCATTCAGACGCTGATGACGGCAGGTAACTACATTGTAGCCACAGCTGCCCTGGGCCAGTCTGAAGCGAGGCTGCCATACACCAGTGATTGCCACCATCAGGCAGGATAGGTGAAGTCTTCTCCAAGGACACAACGACAGAAACGAACCGGCAACACACAGATTGCAGGACGAACTTGTACCTCATAAACATTTACCTGTTACTTTCTGATTTTCAACACAAAAAATGCGACGTAAGAACAGAGGTGAAAAAAGAGTGAGAGAAATTTCAAACATCATCAGATATTACAGATCCTGTTCACCACTACTTTTGACTTTCAAATTGCTTGATTGCCTTTTCACTTCATTTATTGACAGTTTGTCAAAAAAAAGTGTCACCTGTTTGTGTGTGGCTGCCGTCATTCCACTTACTGTGAATAAAACGATTAGAGGAGGCTCACCTTTTATGGACTCGCCCATGCCGGTTTGGATTCCTGCTGTCTGTTTGGTTTGGATCCTCTTGGATTTACAGTCGCTTCAGATAAAATGGATACATCCATCTTTTAACTGCCTCAATAATCACCTCTGGTGGTAGACTTGCGTTTGCCAGAATGCTTTCTGTTGTTTAGATCGATCAGTAACCTTCACCAGGTTACTGATCTGGCAAAGGTTATGGGCAGAAACAGAAAAGATTTAGTGTAATGTGTTTTATTATCACATTGTTTTATCATGTTTGTTATCTGTATCTAATGAATGAACGAACGTGGACCTTTTTTTTTTGTCACGTTAAGATGAGGAGAAAAATCCCAACTGCTTATACTTGAAAAGAGTTGATTATATATTTATAGCCAGGCTTTTTGCCAACAATTCCCCTGAGGTAAAATGCGCTCACAAAACATTTCCTCTAAAAGGATATTTAAAGGCCTTATCAAAACACAAATACTTATAAATGCTGCAATACCAAAGCTGCTCTATTGTTAAGGAATCTTCTCAGCTTCCTGTACAACAAGAACTTTGCAGACCTGACATTAACCGGCATCATGACTGATTCTAGATATAAGCGGACAGCTTTAAGCATGAGTGTTTACACTTATTAAAATCTGAGTAAATATCACTGTTTATTCTTTAGATTCTGTCCTGGGAGGAGAATTAAATGATTTGTGACTTTGCACAATTCACTATAACTGGAGACTTTGAATGTACAACACCATGGAAAAACAGTCAATGTCTTGCTGGCAGTTCGGGCTGAAAATAATCGAAAATAATTTTTTTTTGAAATTTTTTTTCAAAATTGTTTCTGATGAGTAAATTTATTTTCGCACAACTATTATAATCAACAAAAATGCAGCTAGTAATGCCATACCTTTTGGTTGTACACTTTAGGAAGCCTATCCTCTAAGAGTTTCTACCAGGGCATACATATTTGTCTTGTTTTGTAAAGATAGTCATCTTTGATTTACTGATTACTGTTGAATTCCTGAATACATCATGTGATTTATTCAGATGTCGTTACACTCACTAAGTTGTTTTCTGTCTACTTCTCAGCACCTCTATTATTATTTTGGTCTCATTTTGATTCATAGCCATTTAAAAAAATGTTGTGCATATAGACCTTTAAAGAATAATATATGCATTTTTATTCTATTTTTTGTATTTGATATGGTAAGCATGGTTTGACTTTATCAGTAACAGCCTTTTAAATTTTCAAATGCTGGAAGCATTTTCTTCACATGTGCACGTCACGTATGCATGTTCATTTTAAACATTTTAAATATTTTTGTGATGACGAGATATCCACATGATGACTCTTCTTTTTTTAGTGGAGTCGCATCAGGCTTGCATTCAGAATGCTGAACTAATGCAGATAATAATCCCAGACGACCTCTGAAGGCGTTCTGAGCGAAGCCTTCCTCAGTTGATTTTGGTTGTGTTAAAACTTGTACGATTAGATTACCCAAGACGGATGATTGGGCCAGGATTGAATGGGTACTTAAGAAGGTTTAAAAGTTATTACTAAGATAAAATCCACCCATCTAGTTCCAGACTCTGCCATATCTCACATGTTTAGCCAAAACAATGCTACTAAGAAAAAAAATGACATTAAAAATAAATTGAAACAGTGGAATTATTTGTTAAAGATTTTTGACTGTAGCCAGTGTAATAAAAGTCTGTCAGTCCTGTAAACCAAAGTGGGATTTAAAGGCCAAAGAACATGAATACATTTGCCATGATATATATATACCGTGTTTCCCCGATAGTAAGACACCCCCGATTGTAAGACGTATCGGGGGTTTCAGGGGGGTCGGCTAATATAAGCCGTACCCCAAAAGTAAGACATATGTCTTACTTTTCGGGGAAAC